>NC_052502.1:44727140-44977659 GCF_016617805.1 Bactrocera tryoni
ATCTCTATCTCAAAAATGTTGGATGTAATTTATGGACTGTTTTTGAGATTATAACCTCAAAAGAAAAATTGATAACGATTAAAAAGCTTTTATTGGCAACCATTACGAAAAAGTTTGAATTTTGCTTTGCTTGAACTTATTTGGCATTTCGCCAAATTTGAAATAAGCGGCAACCTTCAGTTTTTGGGCTCTGCAGCATTCGGTATTTAAATCGATTATATCGAGCAGTCCTTAACATTGAAATAAATCTACGGTTCAGTCGTGTCGGAAACGGATTTTAAACTAGAAAAATTTAAACTTTTAAACTTTCAGCTAAACTTTTTAGTTTGTCGCTTTTTTTATAACCCATTGTTCAAGACTGCTGAAGATTTTCAGTCAGATGGTAGTCCAAGGAGGTTACAGCGAAACACGCTTTTACTAAGCCAAAACGGAATTTTTGGTATTGGTCTTACTAAATTCTGCACAACAGCTCTAGAATATTGCACTAAATTTCCAGGATTGATCCGAGTAATAGTTCGGAGATACAGCCTTGAGAACATGCTGCGCTTGACGCTAGCGAGGCAATATTTCGCTAGAAATACTCAACACAATCCTCATAAAAGCACACACAGGTTTTGAGATAAAATTCTTACAACTATCTGAAAAATGCTTTGAGAAAATTTTTGCTGAAATCTTCATTTTTTAGTAAAAAATGCCTGCCAAATATTTTTAATTTCGAGCAAGTTCTAAGTTAAGGTTTTAAAATAAAACACGTATTTTTTTCACTTTTTAAGTTGATCCTGTAAGGAGTTATTTTGCCAACGCTGGCTATGCATATTTTTTCGAGATTTTCTTTCCAAAAATTTTAGATTTCTTTGTTTATAGTAACAATAAAAAATTCTAGGAATTTCTAGAGTTTCTGTGTGTCTACTCATCAACATTAAAAAATTCTAAAAATAGATATTTTATTTTTTGGTATGAAAAAGTTTAAAGAAAGGCCTGAAGGAACGCATGGGATCCTCATCCTTAAATTTTTATTTTGGCTTAAAGAACAGTTTGAAAATAATATATAATTTAACTTTGTAGTTGGTTCTGCGAATCATTTTGTTATGGCTATGGTACTAAATACTATTTTAATAAACTATTCAGTGCAGTGATATTATTAGTTATGAATAAAGACGAAAATTTTATTGCCGATATAAGTGTCCAAAGGATTGTACTTGAGTATTAAAATTAGAAAATGTTTGTTAAAATATTTGTTAATGGAAAAAATATTGAATTTTATATTTGTGGCATTTTTAGTGAATATCATATTTTTTCAATTTTGATTATCTTTAGAGATAGATATGTATACTTATATGTATTTCTTTTATAAATTGTTTTACCTGATTATGTAATTGAGATATAAACTATTCTATCTTTTAGGATTGGATCAAACTAGACGCAGTGTGCTGAAATTCACTAAAACCGGTTTACCCCGAACAAAATTTTTTATTTGTTGATATAATGAGTTTCACCATAGCCACAGAATTGTATGCTATATTAACATCATATTTTTGCGGTCATTAGTAAAAAAATATGTTGCATTCTAAATCATGGGAGCGCTTAAATAATTTCACTTCACTCAGGGTGTGAAAAAGGTTGAAACGAATAAGGGAAATGTGAAAACTTTTCTGCTTTATGACATTTTTGAAATACATACAAGTACGAACTGGTAATTCTCCCGCTCAATTATGAAACGAAGAAGAGCAATCTAATTTCGGGTAAAAATCTAATTTCTCTTCTCTTCTTCGTTTCATAATTGGAGATGAAAATGCTTCATCCTGTATATGTCAGATAATAATGTCATAAAAAGTAAAATCAATAAAAAGACAACAATTATATAAAGATACGGTGGGTTTGCTGTTGACAAGTTGACTTAGCAAAAGCTAAAAGAAAACATATTGATGGCTAAACTGAACTAAATTTCCATTCCACCTACTAATTTAAATGTTATTAAGTCTTGAATCACCATGTATGTTTTATTTTTTATTGTTGTGTATTAGATTACTCATATGTAAATACATCATAGCAAACGGCAAGTATTTCCGTTTATTTCCAGTTCAACTATTGTTTAATAACTTCTTGGAAACTTATTCTCTTTAGCGTCATCAAAAACAACAACATTCTATAAACCAGCAGTATGAAATAAAACAACAAAGAAGCAAGTGCATTGTAAGCCAGTGAAAACATAAAAGTTTACCGCCAAATCGATAAGCTTGTAAGATCATTTGTGTATGTGTGTGAATCATACGTCGTCTAATGAAGTGCTAAAGATCGTGCGCCTAAAAATATGCAGTAACACAAATGATCGTGTATAAAAGTGAATTAAAAATACGGCCAAGGAAAATTATTAGTACAGCAAAATTATTTCGTGTTGTGTCGTGAGTGAAACACAATGAACAGCAACGATAAATCGAAAATCAACAACATTTTGAGAACAACAAAGTTTGGAGACGAAGATGTAGCAACCAAGCAATTGCTGAAGAAGCCGAGAAGGGATAGCGGCGCTGATAAAGAAGTGGTGAGTAGGCATTTTTTAAATTTTGTATACAATTTTGATGTACCATATTACTAACAAGTATTGTTGATTGTTGTCATTTATAAGTATTTCTTGAAAGAAATGCTTTTTTAAGCAATAAAAAGTGAAAAATATATATTTGTAAAAATATTTTTTTAAACTTGTTTGTTTTATATTTTTTCAGTTTACATTTTTTTAGTTTAATAAAAATTATTTAAGTTTATTTAGTAGTTTCTACTTTTTTTACAAACAATTTTACTGAATTCGAAAAAATATGAATTAATTCTCTAAACCTGGAAATGAAATAAAAGAAATGACTTTTTTAAGAAATAAAAAGTAAAAATTAAAAATATTTGTTTTATGTACATATATATGTATGTATGTATATGTATATACATACATACATATATTTATATTTTTAAATTTATTTGTTTTTAATTTTTTTAATTTGCAATTATTTTCTTTTTAGTTTTATATAAATTATTTAGTTTTTTTGTTATATATTTTTTTTACAAAAATCTTTAATGATTTTCAAAAAAATTTGCTATAATCAAAACAATTTTCAAAATGATAAAATCTATAAATTTTATGTTTTAATTTATTTGTTTTAATTTTTTTATATCAAAATATTGTTTATGTTTACTGACAATTTTTTTTTAAAGAGTTACAAACGATTTTTCTTTTTAAATATTTTATATTTTTAATTGAATTTGCAATTATTTTCTTTTTTAATTTTATATAAATTATTTAGTTGTTTTTTATTATATTTCTTTTTAAATTATTTTACAGAATTTCAAAAAATATTAATTTTCTAAACCACTTTTCAAAACAAGTTTCTAAATGATAAAACTATAATAATTATATATGTATATATTTAATTTATTCGTTTATATTTATTTAAATTATTTTTTTTTAATAAATAATGTTATTTGTATTACCATTGTTTTTTTTTTTTTTAAAGAGTTAAAAGTAAATATTTAAATTTATTTTTATATAAAATATTTCTTTTTTTATAGTTGCTTATATTTTTACAACAAATTTTGTTAAAAAAATATTAATTTCTCTAATCCCCTTAAAAAATTTCAAAATGCTGAAACTTTAAAATTTGTATTAAAAATGTTTTTATATATTGGTTTTGTAATTTTTTATAAAATATATATTTTTAATGTAATTTTTTTATATGTATTTTATTATGTTAATAAATTCGAAAATATTGTTTTTTTTCTAATCCGCTATTCAAAAAATTTTTTTCAAGTGATATAGATTTAGAAATTTGTTTGACTTTTTTTGGCCAATATTTTTTTTTATTTTAAATTTTGATTTTAATTTTTTTATTTTAAATTTTTTTTGCAATTTTGTTTTTAATAAATTCCAAAATATGCATTTTCTAAAACTCGATTAAAAATGCTATCATCTGCCACAAAATTGTATACAATTTTTTTTATCAAAATATCTACGAGAATTAATACTGACCGACAGCTTTTTTAATTATTGTGAGATCACCTGTCGCTAACGGTTGGTCAATATCGGCAAGCAACGTGTATTTTGCGCTAATTGTTGTAGCGCATTGTTGCAATTCAGCGCTCGTGCGTCTCTCTGAACTAATTTGCAGCCTTCATACTTACATATGTACATACTACATAGCACATAGACGTAGTTATGCAAATGTGAAAAACGCCCATCGCTTATTCACCGATGAAAAAACTCCAGTACGATCTTTCTCGGCTAAGCTGAGAGCTTAGCTCAGTTTGGACCGACGCGAAGTGAACTTGAAAAGTAATAACACGCGCTAAATTGCATACAAAGTGTCTTTACATATATAAATATACATAATATTGAACAAACATATGTACTTACATACATACATAGGTATAGTAGAATAACTCTACAAACCGGATAAAGCAGAAAAACAAATCAATACAAATTAATAAATTTATTCTATAACTTATTACGTACTCGTACGCTCATGAGCACAACAACAAGAACTAACAGCAAGTGCTGCTGCCATGTTCGGTAAGAAGTGCTACTAAAGAATTCTAGCAACAACAATTCAAACATGCGCGGCGAAAAATGAGGCGGTGGCATAAACAGTTAACGTGCGTGCTTTGGAAATCAAATCATCCGCGAAATTTTATGCTAAAAATGTTGGAACTAGCTATGCGATGATGTGAAAAATAACTTTTATGGACACGATTGCAAAAACAACTTGACTGTAACAATAAGCTTAACATTGTCATAAAAAAACAACAAAAATTATTTATTTTTATTAAGCGCTGGTTATTGTTCATAGAAGTTGTAGGTGTTTGGCTACAGTGGAGCCTAAATTAATAATATATTTTAAATATACAAAATTTTTCCAATTTTTTTCTAAATTTTAGTCACAGTAATTTTTTTTTTTAATTTGATGGAATTATTTAAGGAAATTTTTCAAACAAAAACTTTTTTACCGAATAAGAGGCATATTTTTTAACTCAACGCACAGCTTTTGAAATGCGAAAATGGTTGGTACCTCTAAATGGTGTTTAGTCAAGTTTCTGTGTCTCAGCTTTCAACTGTTATTTCGCAAAAAAACTGTTCCATTATCGTATTTATTTAGTAGTTTTTGCCACACTTTATTTATTATATAATTTTTGCTTGAAGAAGACACAAATTCGTAAAAATGTTTATAACACTTATTTATTCTTATTTGCTAACATTTTGAAGTTTTTGTGGCAAATATTATAGCAACAGTGGGCTATTTTAAATTTTCCAATTGTAAAATTCTTCTTTGAAAAGAAATTAATATAGTTTACTAACACAAATCAACAAATTTACAGCAATGTTTTGGTGAAGTAACCAGTGCAACTTGTTAAAAATTACCGTACGACATCAAAAATATTTTTTATTTCTTTCCTGCGTGTAGTTTTCGGAAAATCGGTTTAAAGTGATCTTGACCAATTCTATTTCTCAACAACTTTAAAAAGTAAGTAATGTAATAATGTCTACAACATGTTGAACCGCAACTTTTACTCTCGCAGGAATAGATTTCCTACGGATGGGCGATTTTATTTCAATATTTCGTAAATATGGTAGCTTTAAAAATTATGAAAAATTTTTGAAAAAATTATTTTATTTTTTTTTCACGATATAGTTTGATTACATAGATACATAAGTAACAAACAGGCCGAAAAGTTCATTTTAGACAAAAAGATTTTATCGATATACAATTTTATTGTTCAGTATAGTTGGCATCAGGCAATAAACCAATTATAGCGATTTTCAAAATGATATTGTTTGTGGTTCGCTGGAAAATAAGACCTTGAAGCTGGCCGATTATTTCGTTTTTTTTTTGTTTTTGAGGTTTCAAGCTGAGAAGCGTCTTTGAGAAAAATATTCAAAAAGTGGGCGTGATCGCGCCCTCTAAAATGGAATATGAACTCATATCTCTAAACTACTAAAACTACAGCAACCAAGTTTACCTAGTTCAAATATTACAAGAACTCCTACCGGCAGTGAGAAAATCTAAAAGCGCGATATATCAATAACTACAGGTAAATACGTCAGAGACATTAAATTTTACCCGCGAGATGGTATCAGTGAGCTTTAAAGGAGCCGGGGTCAAAATTGGATTATGGGCGCGGCACCGCCCACTTTTAGGTGAAATCGCATATCTCCGCTGGTATTCTCATTTTACAGTGTCAAAATGGACGTTATCGAACTATAGCCCCGGCTCTTTCTCTTATAAGAAAATTTTAAATACCACTTGAAACTTTCACTTTCCAGTATACAAATCCCGAATGGATTACTATATCAGGATAAAACTTTGCAATAATAGTGCTATCGATGTGTGCCATCTTATGACTAAAAATTTTCTGAATCGAACCAAAACTGTTCAATATCGGTTAATGTTCAGGATATATAACTAAAATTCAGAGAAAATTATTTCTGTTACTTCCCTTACACAAGGTGCGTTCCAAAGTGAATAGGACATTAAAAAACAACAGAACAAATGGTTTTTCGGCAAATCATTTTATTTTATTCAAAATAGTCTGCTTCTGCTTCAATACAGCTTTTGGACGGTCCAAATGCATGTCGGAACGAGTGTCTTAGCTCGTTGGCCGTATGGCCATGAGTATGCCGGTACAAGCCTTTTGAATGGCCTCTAAGTCTCCATAACGCTTTCCTTTCATGGGCAAATGCATTTCTTCGAAAAGGAAGAAGTCGCTCGGTCCCATATCAAGTAAATACAAGGAGTGCTTAATGGTTAAAATGTGATTTTTGGTCAAAAAATCTCTTTAATGATGTCCTTCGAATGTTTGAATCTGAGCAATTTTTGGTCGTCAGTCAATTTGTGCGGAACAAACCATGCACACACCTTTCGTAAGCCCAAATGTTCAGTCAAAATGCGATAAATCGATGTTTTGGAGATGTTCAATTCCATTTACATGAATTTCTTACTGACACTTTAAAGCACCTTGTATACCTAGTATAAAGATTTTCGAACTTCAAGGTGATTTTATAGCGCATATATCGGCCAATATAACTCACATATATAGGTTGTCAAAAAAGTCTTGCGGTATTTTCGCTAGTTGGCGCGGAAAGCGCGTAGTTCTAGTTTTATTCGTCGCATCGGGTCATGCTATACCTTCTTGAAAAGCTCATTTCACCCGCTAACACGTGTTTGATTGATTGTCGTTTCTTTTAAGTCGTTCGTGAGTTATAGCGTCGCAACCATGGAGCAAAATAAAGAGAAAATACGGCATATTTTACATTACTACTACGATAAAGGCAAAAATGCATCTCAAGCCGCCAATAAAATTTGTGCAGTTTATGGAACGATGGTTTCAACGTTTTCGTTCTGGTATAGAGGTGGTCGAAGATGCGCCACGCTCCGGAATACCTGTCGTCGAAAATTGCGATAAAATCGCTGAATTGGTCGAAAGAGACCGGCGTAGTAGCAGCCGTAGCATCGGTCAAGAGCTGGGCATGAGTCATCAAAAATTCATTTCAATTTCAATAAAAATAAAAAAATTCAATAAAAATACCGCAAGACTTTTTTGACAAACCATTATATTAATTATCTTAATACAATTGAGATACCATGTTTTCTTATAACGGAGCATATTGTGCTTAGAATGTATAAAATTGGGTATACACTCGCACTAGACCCCATATAACAAACAAGCCTTAAGGGGGGGATACCTCTAGTACCGTCCAAAAAGAAAATTTTTTCCGTTTTTATTATGGGAGAATACAAACTGATCACATCCGATTTTTTTGCATATATATTAAGAGGTATTATTGAACTACAAAATAAAAATTGTTTTATGTAAAAAAATGGCGGAAATATCAACGATCCCGCTGATTGACATTTTTTACGACCGTCAACTTTGTGGCTAGGCTTCTTATCTGAAACGAAAAAAGGTAATTTTTTTAGTCAGGAGCTATTATCAAGTGTATAGTAGAGGGGTTTTAAGAATTTCAAAAAATTATCGATGTAAACTGCATCTGTGTGTTTCGACATCAAATTAGTTAAACAAATTAAATAGTCAAAATGTAATTTTTTCGGAAAAGCGCACTTAAGTATAAAGTTGTCTATAAAATACGCTTTTAGTTTAAAAATCGAAAAATCGGTTAAATTTTGACGACCGGATAAAAAAGTTAATTTCGAGGCAGCGAGTCTCAAAGATTTGGTACTATACAGTCGCTGCATGAAGTGGAGTGGTTCTGGGGCCTACTTCTTCGAAAATATTCGGAGAAGGCCAATGAAACTTCGGATCTATAGTTTTTGATTACTATTTCAATTGCCTAAAAGAAAATTTTTGTTTGAAAATTCTAAATCCCCCTTAAGTACCTGACTGTCGTCCTCTGGCTTTATTCCATGCAAGTTGCAAGAGTAATAAACGTTCGGTTATACCCGAACTTAGTTCTGCTTTATTTGTTAAATATTAAGTTCACGAAGCTGATTTGGGTCGCTCAGTTTGTAATATAATAGCCAAATGCTAAAATGGTCCAATAAAGATGGTGTCGACAAGTGCACTAGCTCGTTAAGAAGAAATGGATGTGTACAAAATTTCAGAGCGATATCTCGAAAACTGAGGGATTATTTCTCTTATAAGCCTACAGACAGATGGACAGATAGACATGAATGCTAAATCAACTCACTTCGCCACGCTTATCATTTATTGGTATATTTTATAGGATCTACGACGCTTCCCACTGGGTCTTGCAGACTATGTGGCAAACTTATTGTAGAGTATAGTTATTGATTTTCTAGTAAGTAAGAATATGTATGTAACCCACTAAGCCACAGCTCTAGAAATTATACATATACCATTTTCTGATTGTTTTCAATTTCAATCTATATACATCTGGATTTTGTTCACTTCGAGGGGTTTTTTATTTCATTAATTTTTCTACCTTCTTATAAAATTCCTTATTTCTTGCTACGAGAGTTGCGTTCTTTATTTTAATTAATTTTTATTCTACTTTTAATAAATTCATAATGACGAGAGAAATGCGCCAAGATTACATCATAACATACTGGTACTCGCAAAAAAATTACAAAAAAAATATGTTTAATTAATTGAGTTGTATATTACTCATACAAGCCCACTGTTTACCCATTTCATTGCTTTTGCGTTCGTAAATGGTGCCGGCAGCTATTCCGCTAATAATATTCTAAAATATTGTGTAAAACGCGCACCCATTGAAGAAGCAAGGCTGAGAAGCTTTTAGCTTAATGATAATAAATACCAGCAAATAATATACAACTCGCTAAACAATTACTATGATTGCTAAAAAAGAGTTAAAAGCAAAATAAACACATATTTACATACACTGGTGAGAGACGACGAAGCAAAACAAAAACGGCGAAAGCTCCACCACGCCACATGGATTGATAACAGGTGAATAGCTGAACGCACACACACACAAATACAAGTAAAAAACTGAGCGAAGCTTTTGAGAAAATGCCAAAGAAGGGGCTAGTGGTAGGTAGTTGAGCGCTTACGGCAAAGAAAATGCAAAGCTTTTTCCCCAAAGCACGCGCTTGCTGAGAGCGCATGAGCGGGAGAGTGAAAACGCGCTAGCACCACAAACCGTTAGCGCCACTTGGGAGTTGTTGCTAATTGTACACTTTGTTGGCAAAATTGAAGTTTGTTGCTAAAGTTTTTTGTTTGGCACGGCCGCTGAGCGCCGCCCGACTATGTTGCACTGGCGCGCTGCACTGCGCCATGCGCTCGGCTAGACACTTTGGGGTGTTGCTGCCGTGCTCAGCTTGTTGTGGTGCACAAATCGTAGCAGATTGTTGAGGTACGCGCGCGCAAAACGCGCAAAGTCGCAACCAAGTCGCACTTGTGTACGCTTTTCACAAATCATTTTCCATTACGACGCGCTTCGAAATAGCCGCGGACGCGCGCATCATCGCCACCCGAATCGCTTGCCTGCAATATGCCACATTCATTCGCATACGGCTAGAGAAAATCGTCAATAAACGACGGACAGCGGAAGCCACTCGTGTGAACGGTGTTCTTTTTTTGTTGTTGCTGGCGGGCGGATAATCGCTTTGGGGTGGTGTATGGCGTAAAATGTAAGAATTGTGAATCAGTTGGTCACACAACGACGCGCGTTCAAGTTGTCAACGCGTACACACACTTGAGCACATACAACGGGACAAATATTTGACTTTGTCTATTTGATTTGACGTTGCCAAACTGCTAGATAACATTTTAGTTTTCGGTTTCGGTTTCATTCTCGTTTAGTTGTGTGAGCATAAAGTTTGTGAAAAGTGAGCAAAAAGTTTCCTGTTCTTGGTGTCAGTGCAAATGTGTGCGCTTGTCTGCAAGTAGTTGCAAGTTTTTTGTATTTGCCGTTCAATTGACAGTACAGTGTTGTAGTTTTGTGCGTATGTAACGGTTGTTAGATGGAATTTTTTTTTAATTGTGCGGTGTATTTGCTGTGTGCTAATTAATTTCATGCCGCCGATGAAAACTGGGAACCAAGTACTGAATTTTAATTTAAAATGACCAATATGAATAATAAAAAAATTAATAAATAATAATTTTAATTAATTGAAAAATAATTATAATAATAAATAATTGATAATTATAATTAAAGTGACAAGTAAGACAGACTATCTATATTTAATGAGCTAATTCTGAGCAATTTGAGGTTATGAATTTGCATGAGTACACAAGTAGCTGTGAAGCCTTATTTCTCATCTCTATTTTTTTTTCTAAAATTTTGTTTTTTATTATTGGACAAAAAAAAGGAATATGAGCTTTTTCTAAGACTACCAAAAAGACTGGTAGTTATATGTTACAGTGGTGCGATATGAAAAATACTTTAACAGTTTGTAACAATGCTTGAAATATAATATACGCCAAATTTCGTTAAGATATCTTGTCAATTATAAGAGTTCGGTCAGTTTGTATGGCAGTTATATGCTATAGTTTTCCGATCTGAACAATGTATTCGAACATTGTAGAGATACCTTTCATAATAATTTATGCCAAATTTCGTGAAGCCACCTAGTGCAATAAAAAAAGTTTATCATAAAGAGACCTGATTTTGATCGTCTGGTTTTTCTAGCAGCTATACAGAATAGACTGATCAGAACAATTTCTTCAGAGATTATAATGTTGTCTTCAATAAAAGAGTTTCACGTACAAGGACTTCTGTTTAAGCTGTCAGTTTGTATCCTACGTGTTATAAGTGTCCGTTATAGCCGGTTCAGCAGCTTCTTGCTATCGAAAAGACGTGTGCAAAATTTCAGATCTATATCTCGAAAACCCGCGAACATGATGCACATGCCCTAATCAATTATATATACATAAGGATTGGGTAGTCAATAAAATCTTTTCTTATTTCTAATCAAGCTTCAACTTATTTTTTGTATATATAATGAACTTTAATTAACTAAATATGTACCACTTTGGTCGACAACTTTTTGCCATTTTTCCGCTAGAGACATTATTCCCAGTGTAAAACTTTTCTGCTTACTCGGCGAAAAACTGCGACAAGTAATTTTCACAGGTTTCTTTTGAAGCCAACATAACGCCATTAAGGGGGTTCTGCATTGACCGAAACAAATGATAGGTCGATGGTGCAAGGTCAGGGCTACATATATGGTGGATGTATCAAAGCTTCCCAGCCAATCTCTCCAAGTTTTTGCCGAGTCATCAAAAATGTGTGTGGTCTAGCGTTGCTCTGATGGAAGACGAAGTCCTTTCTGTTGATCAGTTCTGAACGTTTTTTCGATTGCTTGCTTCAATTTCATCAATTGTTGACAGTAAATTCTAGAATCAATCGTACGACCAGGCTGAAGCAGCTCATAGTGGATGATTCCTTTCTAATCCCCTCAAACACTCAGCATAACCTTTCGAGTTGTCAATCCTGGCTTTGCGACCATGTGTTGAGCTTCAACGTGCTTGGACCATGATCCTTTTCGCACATTATTGTCATATTTGATTCACTTTTCGTCTCCTGTTACCATTCCTTTCAGAAATTATTCGATTTCATTTCGTTTCAGCAAAGAATCGAGAATGTTAATTCGGTCCATTAAATTTTTCACAGACGATTCATGTGATACCAAAGCATCGAGCTTCTTTTTGTAGCCAGCCTTTTTTATGGTGCATAGCGATGTCATGGCTGCTTATGTGACAGTGCTGGTCAATCTTTTTCATAACTTCATCGACTTTTTCAAAGATAGGTCGACCAGAGCGAGGTGTATCTTTCACATCGAAATATCCAGAACGGAAGCGAGCGAACCATTGTTGTGCCACACGAACTGATATAAGTATGTAGGATTGTCTCCGTAAACTTCACAAATTTCATTGGTGGAAATTTTTAAACAAAAATTTCAAAATATAGCGAATTTCTTCAATATTTTCACTCATTTTTGAACAGCTGTAACACTTTTTTTCAACTTCCCCGAATTTAATACTTTTTTTTGGTTAAATGAAGCCTAAATTCTCACCTTTCCAACACTACTACTACTACGACTACCAAATATATGTATATATACTTGATAGATCCTTATGGGTGTTACAAACTTCGTTACAAACTTAGCATACCCTGTTCAGGGTATAAAAATTGTGATTCAATAGTTTTATAATTCATTTCAATTTTTACCACATACCACCGATCTAAAATAAAAAACATGATTAAAAAATATATTTTATTCAATGTTAAAGCTTTTGATTATATAAGTTTGCATGCCTTTGTTATGCACCCTTCAATCAACAATACTGCTTAGAAGTCAGGGGTTTTCTATACAATTTTCTAAAATCAGATTTCAACGTGTTATTGCGCGATCTAATACTAAGCGGCTCAAGTTATTGATATGGAATATTAGCATAAAGCATGACAAGTTTTCCACATTTTTATCAATAAATCCTAACCAATTAGCGTTTATTAGACCATAATTTAGTGTATTTGACGTTAAATGCACTAGTTTTCTTAATTTATACCCTATAACCTGCAAGGTTGTTTTCCTGTTCAGGTATTCTGATTTCAATTTCAAAAGTTAGTTCTAATAACAAATCAAATCGACCAATCACGCGATATTTCTGCATATATAAATATACAATTAGCCTTGCATTAATTGAGTTATTATAATGGTATTTATTTTGTTATTATCTTATGAGATTGTTGGGTCTAAAGTAAATGGCAGTTGGCTTGGTTATCATACCAATAAGGAGTTTTTAAGGCGTGTAATAATCATAAGTTGTTAATTTTTTTATTAAAATATTTGGTTTAGCTTTTAGTGAAAGAAGTGTTCCTCTCTGATAAAAGTTATTGTTTGGTTTAAAAATATATTATATGTATTTGGTATGAAAATTTGGGTAAAATTTTTAAAATTAATCGGAACACAACTAAGTTCTCGCTGTTTTTTTTAGTGAAAATGCAATTTTAATGTACGAAACTGGTTACAAATGAATTATTCGACGTATTGCCCATCGCTAGTCATAGCTTTTTCCCAACTTTCTGGCAAAGCTCGAATAGCATTACGTTAAAACTGTTCACCTCGTGTTGCTATCCGAGAATAAAGCTAAAGCTTTCGATGTCTTCTTGTGAGTGGTGCTGTTTCAGAGCCAGAGCATGTGCCATCGAATGGAAAAAATAATGATCGAACAGTGCAATATAGCGGGTGAGCTAGGACTTCCCATTTAAGCGTTTTCAGTTAGGATTTAACGGGGATTGCAACGAGAGGCCAAGCGTTATCACAAATCACTTTTTTGTGCCTCACCTGGTATTAAAATCATTATGAACCCAAACTCCGTTTCTGAATCCTTACCGGCGTTTGTAGTCGCTCTGAAATGGCTTGGTGGGTCACAGCCAATGCTGAGGTAAGCTCTTCTTGCATTTGACACGGATCCTCATCAAGTAACGTCTCCAATTCACCGTCTTCAAAGGTTTTTGGCCGTCCTTCACGCGGACGTTCGTTAACATTGAAAACACCGTCTCTGATGCGACGAAACCAATCACTGCTCGTTGTTTTACTTGAAACAGCTCCGTTAAATTTTTTGGTGTACCCGATGTGCATCAGCAGTCGATTTCTTTGACTAAGAGAAGAAAATGAATATTTCCCGCAAATGACGATTATTTGCTAAAAAATATGGCATATTTTCACAACTAAAAGTAGCCACACAAACAAAGTAACTAATATCAAAATCGATCATCACTAACTGGTGGATTCTTATATTGACAAACAGCACGAACTTAGTTGCGCATCTAAAATATTTTTTTTTTCTCATAATTTCTTTTTAGCTTCCAAATTTACATCGCCTACGCAGTATAACAGTAATATATATATATATATAGGCTTTTAAAATCGTTAGTATTAGAAATTGTATTCTCATAGACCTTAATAGCGGAAAGCATAAGGACTCAGATCGAAATGTTACTTTTTTTCATTCGTTTGTATTTAACAGATGAGGGTTTTGACGAATATATCTCTTAGTAATGACGGATTTTTTTATATTTGTCGATCTCATCACATTGTTTTTTTAACCTAAAGGCTTTTATAGACGAGGTTGGTACTTCTATAATAGGTGTCGTATTCTTACACCTTTAAATCATAACCGAAAATAATTAAAATATTTTGTTCATTCACCTGTTCTGAAGTTTAGCTACTTTGCACAGCCACACTAATTTGAAGTAACTGATAGTAAACGATGAAAAAATATTTGTTTAAAATTGAATTCGAATTATTTTGAAATTTCTGCCACTCTTAATCTATGTAAAAATAATATATATGAATGAATGAATCCTGAAATATGCTAATTCCAAACATGTTAATATATAAAAATATTTTAATAAATGAAAAAAAAAAAAAAAATAATAGAGATCATGCTCAAATATTAAAAAGCATAAAAATATACAAATCCAGAACCAAAAACAATTTCACACGCACTAAATCATAAAAAAATGTAAGTCAAAACTTTGCACCCTTTTTCAGAGCAAAACAAAAGAAGCAACCAAATAAACATTTATTAAGTTAAAAACTACAAGCATTGTAACCTACGCTAACCTAATAAAAAAGTATATAACTAAATATAAAGCCACAGCATAACAATAAACATAAAACAACGAAACATAAAAACGACAATTAACTAACTAAAAGTAATGCGAGAATTTGTTTATAAAAAAATTTCAGTCAGATAAAAAGTGAAATTACACCTTTTTAAGCACCGACTGCGAACTGCCAGCATTATCGTCATTATCATCAGCTATCGACAGCAATTTCAGCGACATTGACATTCCCGACTTTAACAATATGTAGTTTGGGGCAAAAACAGCAATAACAAAGCAACAATTGCAGCAATTAGTTGACACAATGGTGGCGTCCGAGCGCACGACGGCGAAATAAACAAATTAATTTCTATGCATATCCGCAGTATTGACTCAATAACGCTATTGTTGTTCTTATTATTAAATAGCAAACGAGTTAAGTTAGTTGCACTTTAGAACCGCAATTTGTGGTGAGGGAAAAATCATACATTTCTTCAACGAAAATAACTACAAATTCAAATATATATTTTTTTAATTATTTATAAAAAAATAATTTAAAAATAATAATATTATAATAATCAAATAAAAAAAATTTGTTTTCATTAAAAAGTAATAAATAGTTTAAAAAAATTTTAAAAATAATAAAACATAATTAAATAAATTTTTTTTCATATTTTATTATTATTTTTAACTATTTATTATTATTATTTTTAACCTTTTTTTATTAATTTTTATTAATTAAATTTCTTATTTTTAAATAATAAATAATAAATAAAAATAAAAACATTATAAAAAATAATTTATTTTTTTAGTTTTAAAAAATATTTTATATAATTATATAATAAAAGTTTTATTTAATTTTTATTGTTTTTAAGAATATTTTTTATAATTGTTATTAAAAACTATTTATTAAATTCTTATTAAAAAAATAATAACTTTTTTCCACGCTCGCAAACTTTTCCATTATATTTTCAAAATTTGATGCTAAGCATTTTTCCGTTTTTGGTAATTTATTTTTGTTGTGTTTTTTTGCTTGCATTAAATTTATGCACACAGCAAGTGAATTGTTGATTTCGCGCTAGCTGTTTCCCGCGCGAAAATCGTCAAAACGGCAAATGGCACGTACATATGTATATGTCTGCATACATATGTACATACACCTAGACGTATCACAAATGAATAGTTTAGGTTCCCACATTATTTGTCCACCCATGCACACGAAATTTGAAAAATGCGCTACAGACATACGAACACACTTCACTGTTGTACATATTAATGCACATGCATATGTATCTACATACACAAATATTGGACCCAATCAGCCTTTTTGTGGCTTGAGAGAATTTTCGCTTTACTAATTACCGAGCGATAATTAAAGATATGCATGCATTTTGAAATTGATTTTCCGCCTTTGCACAAATACTTCCTAAAATCTTACAAAAATCTTTCCTTAAGTGAAGCAGAGAGTTGATAAGGGTTTCATTGTACTTCAATTAATTCTCTAAGTTACCTCCTTATGATTATCTATGTTTAGTCGTCTACTCAGGACCGTATTCTAAGGTAGCATGTGGATAAGATGGTTAGTGTATCGGTTCCTTGTATAACTTTTTTATGTAAAATTAGCGCGTGACTGTTAAAGAACCGAGAGCGATATGTTATCTTGATTTTGATTTTGAAAGCATTGGGTTGATATCTGTACGGTATATAAGGTGTAAGGAATTAACAGTAATAAATTATTATTCATTTGAAGTTTATTAAAGAATTAACTCTAATTAATAGGTTACTAGGGAATTACAAAAGCATTTAAGTGGACTGCTCTCCTCTAGAGCTTACACCAAACCTATCATCACATTATCATAACTATTATATCCATTAGGGTGTCCGATATTTACCAAATTGATTATTTTTGACGAGACGCCCCCTAAACTTTTAGTTTTACATCTAAAAACAAATATCAGACCATAAAAAGCGCTTAATTTTCATAATAAACATTGCCCCAAACACGATACATTTCCCATTGAAATTACATGGGATTTTGCCACTTTTTACGAATATTTTGTTTTCTCTGGTGCTTTCTCCTTTGTAGGAATAAAAAGGTCATATTCTTGTACAGAATTGAATGCTCTACAAAAAAAGTCTTGACAATTTTTTGATATACTCACTCCTTTAAAAGTTATTGAAGGTTAAAATTAACTTCTGGGTAATATGCAAAAATAACTAAGGAATGTTTAATAAAGGAAATCTGATGTACTCAAATGGTTTAAATTTGATTTGATTTGCAAATTTTTCTTATTTTTTATCCTAAAACTATAGGCATAATATATTTTTTAGAATAAACAATTGAATTTTACAAAAAAAAATTTCAATATGCCGTAAAAGTTCGAAAATTCCAGAAATTACCCAGAAGTTAACTTTGACCTTAAATAACTTTTAAAGGAGTGAGTATATCGAAAAATTGTCAAGACTTTTTTTGTAGAGCATTCAATTCTATACAAGAATATGACTTTTTTATTCCTACAAACGAAAAAGTTCCAAAGAAAAAAAAATATTCGTAAAAAGTGGCAAAATCCCATGTAATTTCAATGGGAAATGTATCGTGTTTGGGGCAAGGTTTATTATGAAAATTAAGCGCTTTTTATGGTCTGATATTTTTTTTTAGATGGAAAACTAAAAGTTTAGGGGGCATCTCGTCAAAAATAATCAATTTGGTAAATAACGGACACCCTAATATCCATATTGCGCATGATTCCTTGAGAAATTTGCCAATTGATAACACTTCGATTAGAGCTAGAGTTTTTTGCTTCGGCTCGATTTTTATTAAAGGTCATTAGTACAATATAAAACTGGTTATAAGGATGTTGGACATCTCTTTCTTGCTGTGGCAGTAGGTATTTATTTGCCCTATTTAGTGAAACCTGAATCCAACTTTTCTAACCTTAATTGATTTTTAACACTTCTTTCCTGAAAATCCTTTTTCTTAACAACGAAATGGATATTTTGTGAAATGTTTTATGATTAAATGACATTGTACAGATACGACGAATTTGCGATCGTGCTAATATTATTGAAATTCATACTCTAAATAGTACGTATTGATCTGCGATAGTTATATATCATAAGTAATATTGGCCGTGATATCAGTAACTTGTGACCTTTGGTGAAGAAATTTATAATATTGAACAAAAAAATAAGAAAATCGAAAATTGTATTATATATAGCATAGCCTTCTGAGTGATATTAATAACATTTCAAAGTAGAGTACATATCTCCGACGACCATTAGTTAAATTATATTGGAAGATTTAAACCTACAGACGCTGTCCGAAATTATTTTTTTGAAATTTGCAAAAATGTGCAAATATTTTTTACTGTATCACTTCTCGCTTAATAAATTTAAAAAATATTAACGGTTCCATCAATTCCAGTTTCCGCTTGGTCTAAAGCAGGGTGGGAATTTTTTAATTACAAAGTTTGAGTGTAAAATTTCGAATTTTGATTTTAATTCCAAAACCGAAATTAAATATTGAAATTTTAATTTTTTAATCCAAAAAATTGGAAATTTAAATAGAAATAATATTTAAATTTTTTTTATTTGAAAGTGGTTA
This sequence comes from Bactrocera tryoni, assembly GCF_016617805.1. NCBI lineage: Eukaryota > Metazoa > Arthropoda > Insecta > Diptera > Tephritidae > Bactrocera > Bactrocera tryoni. The sequence continues at coordinate 44,745,779 of NC_052502.1, forward strand.
AACGATGTTGATAATTTAAAATAATTTTTTAACCGTCTAATACTCTTGCACCATTTTGGAAAGCTGATGAGTTAGCAAGGAAAGGCACCCTAGACCCGCTATCGGTAAAATGGGAGCGGGTCGACACTCCCGTATCCTTTTGTGTTAAAATACTAGACAGCTTGGCTTCGCGGAAGCTTGGCCAGAGCTAGGTCACCATTGGTACATGCGCTGTCGCAAAATCCTTTTGGCCCAGATCGCACGCAAGAGATCTAGTGATCTCTATGCCCTCAGTAAGGCTAGCCTATTCCTAATTGTAAAGCTTTTAACAGTCCCTTGCTCTATTGTATTCCATGCTCATCTTACCGGACGTCATGTGCAGGAGCTGTAAGGAAGAATATGAGGTGGAAACAACTCAACACTTCCTTCTTGACTGTCCCACTTTTGGGATTGCATACTTTTGGACGTCCTACCGTGCTGGCGGGAGTGAAAATGAAACGTCTATGCAAATTTGTATTGTCTACTAAGCGTTTTGCTAATTTATAAGTTCGACCACAGGAGTTCTTTTCTATGGCTTCGCAAAGGACTACATATAGCAGTCCACGTGCGATCCTTGATCAGCCATTTAACCTAACCTAACATGTTGCTACAGAGTGTATTGGTTTTCTTCACCTAAAGATCGTTTGTATCACCTTAAAATAATCGAGTCATTATATCTGACTATTTCAAAGTGGACATGGCTCCGCTCCCTAAAGGTCTTAATGTACATATTAAACACATCTTTACTCTTTGTGAAAATGGGTAGAATCAGATAATAACTAGGCCCACTTTCCACAGAACGGTGTTCAAAACCACCAAAAAGAGCCACAAGCATTAACTTTCAAAACCATGACGGTAAGAACGTGTTTTATAGGAGCAGTGATAAAAGCTATATAATGGCCGTGGTACCGCTCACCTTTAGGGGAAATCCTCTAACTTTTCTTTACCTATGAAAATTGAATGATAATCACGCCAACTTCCCATAGAACAAAATTATTTAAATATGACCTGCAAATGAATTTACAGAAACTAAGGGAACTGGCTGCTTAGGCCTTCGTCACAAACAAATTTTTAAATTCCCTCAGATTTATTCATTTTATAGTATACATATCGAACATCAATTAAGTTATCAGAATAAAATTGTGCACAAATAATGCCCTCAAGGTTTTTAATCTTCCATCTGAAAAGTGTTGAAATCGATCTATAACTTGTGTCAAAAATGAGTAAAATCAGTTCTTTCCGTAGCTGCCGTATATCTAACGTACTTAAATATTTTCGAACTTCGGTTGCGCTTTACACCGCATCTGTCTGTCAGTAGTAAGAAATCTTAAGGTATTGTCTTGCCTTAAATGGATGAGATCACAACGGTACTTTCACTAGTTTAATATGAAATTTTACCAACATCTGAAGCAGTTTCCCGGACTTTGATCCTTGCAAGTCGCGAGAGTATGAAATGTTCAATTACAATAATATTCAGCAATTAAGATCAAAATTTTAAAATTTTTGTTTTTAATTCGATTTTTGGGATTAAAAATTTTAATTTTTTAATTGGGATAGAAAAATTTAAAAATTATTTTTACTAAGCTTTTTGGTATTTTGCAAAGTAAAAAAAATTAATTTTCTTATTAATTCATTATTTGCAACCCTGTCCTCAGGTCATGCATATATTGCAGACAATTTGTCAAAAATCGATTTAAGACCCAAAAGTGTGAACTCATAAGCCAGTGTTGGAAAGATTAGTGCCAAGAAAGAGTTATATTCAGCGGATTTTTAAAAAAATATTTTTTAAAGTATAATAAATAGACTGTGAATAATTGCTAATTGGGTATTTAAAATTTACACAAAGCTGGTAATATATTTGCATAACACATATATACATACATACGTATATGTAATTTTAAGCATGCTTGTAATCACATGCATACAAACAAACATATATTGACAACCAACATATAATAGTACCGATCGGTACTTCCAGATACGTACAATTAGGCTGTTTGTGCAACACTCTCACCGCCACACCATCATATGCAGCGCCACCGCCGCCACCAACAACGACTCTTCCAGCACCGCTTGCCGCCGCCGCACAGATTGTGGCATTTGCGCGAGCGTGTTGCTGGTGGTCGCTGCTGGCGATTGGCGTGACGCTTGCCTCCATGACTTTTTTGGCGTTTTGACGCGCCGCGCCGCCACGCCGCCGTATTACTGCCGGCAGAACGCGGCCTGGTGTTGGCCATCGTTATTCACCTTTACCGCGCATTTGTGCAAAGTGCGAGCGCGACTAGACGCTGGCCAAGCGCAGGCAGCTTATAAATTGTATTAGATTTCGGGCTCTACACTGTTTATTTCACAGTTAAGCCAGTGGCTACATACATGCTGCGTTATATGTGTGTTTTACTCTGGAAGGCAAGGTACCTAGTCGGTAGGATTTTTGGACGTTTGTTGTATTTTTTTCGAAACTTTAGATTGGATTTCATTTTTGGTGTGAACCACCGCCACTGTAAGCAACCTAAATGAAATTCTTTACCCAATTTGGTAAAACTTTTTTTTCAATTTTTTTTTCTATTAAACTGGTCATCGCTTCGCACGTAAGTAGAGAGCGTTTGTTCATATGTGTTTTTTTATATTTTTTATTTTTTATTTTACATTTTTTTTGGAAATTTTGGATTTTGTACCGAGAGTGTTGTTACTGTTGTTGGCGGTGTTGGTGTTGCGGTTGCGGTTATGAGCTCACGCCTCATTTGCAGTCGACAATCGAGTTGTTTGTTGGCCCGTTTGTCTATCTAGCTATATGTCTGTTTGTCTGTCCGACAGCTGACATGAAACTTCAGCGCACACGCTCAAGCCAACACTGCACGTTATAACGTTATTTGTGTTCACAAAATAGAGTTGTTGTTGTGGTTTCACTGTGCGCGCGCACACTGCACAATGACAAGGTGAGGTTGAAATGCCAATTTTGTTTGGTCACAAATGTTGATAGACGTATAATTTTAACTGTTTCGCATTAATTAAATAATCTACAACTGTCATTTGTTAAGGCGAACAAAAATAAGATGAAGAAGAAAAAACATTTAAGTCCGATTGGCCGAATTTTGAAAGTAAAATTCTTTGGCTTCAACTTACATATGTATATTTATATATATGAGTGCATATACATATATACAGGTCACTTGTATGTACATATGTATATCCTTAAAATTCGCTTACACCTGTTTGTCAGCCACACATTTTGTGCGTTCTCATATTTAGTCAAGCAACCGCCGAAAATTTATACACGCATTCATACCCGCACACAAACACACACGCTTCGAATCGCAACTACAATGCATACTAACATACATACGCTTACATATAATGTACAATATTACATGTTTATACAAATATATTTTGCCTTCCTGTAAGCACCTTTGCCGGCTTGTTTAATTTGCATTTGTGATAGGCGTGCACACCTCATTTGGCAAGTCAAATGCCTTTCAAATCGACATTTATTATCAACCGAAAAATTTGCGCAATAAAAAAGCACTGCTTGCTGGTTGCGTGTAGCAAATGGTCAGTTTTGGCATTCCAAAAGAATTATTTAATAGAATTTATGTGTGTGTCCAGCCAGAAGGAGTAGTTTTGTATCTTTGGCCGTTAAACAAAAAGCCGCCAAACAAAATAATTCTTTTTTTTACTATTTTGCATACGTGAAGATGTATGTTTCTACTTACGTCTACACTCCGTTTCACATGAGTCGTTGCTTGCTTGGCATCGGGCTTCAACTTACACGCTTCGTTACACCCTGAAAATTCGAAGATATTGAAATTCAATAAAATTGCGGAAGATATGTATGTACATCATATACAACACCCGAGGCCGCCATAACCGAGCGAACAAATAGTTGCAATTTAGTGGCACGTGTGTGCGATTTCATTCGTTTTTTCTAACTGCTATATTTAATATTTTAGATATTGTAGTTCCACAAAATCATTTGAAAATGGCTTAAAATCAACTAAGAGTTTTTAACATATATCCTCTATCGTTCCAACACATAATAACCTTCTGTAGTTAAAGTTAAGTTTAGTTCATGACTTTTTCGGGGAATTTACAATGTACATATGTTAGGCACATTTTCATCCTCTTCTTGAGTGACGATGCTTTATTACGTTAGATCAGTTTATAGCCCTTAAGGTTAAGTTAGGTTAGGTTAGATGGCTGATCTAAAGAGATCGCATATGGACTGCCATACGAGTCTTTTGTGAAAACATAGAAGAGAAAAACTCCTTTGTTCGAACTTATAAATTAGTAAACCCTTAGTAGCACAAATTTGCACAGGCGTTTAATTTCCATTTCCGCCAGCTCGGTAGGATGTCCAAAGGTATAAGTATCTCAAGTATTTAAGTTATGACTTGCCATACGCGGGTCAGTCAAGAAGGAAGTGTTAAGTTGAGTTACAACTTCTGCAAATGACGTCTGGTAAGATTCCCAACCTTACAGCGTCGACGCCAATGGACAATAACCCGAGGCAAGGAGATCACAATCTCTTGTAATCCATCTTGAGCCAAAAGGCTTTTGCGACAGCGCATATACCGATGGTCTGATCCGACCCGCTCCTATTCTACCGATAACTCATCAGGGGTGCCTTTCCTTGCTAGCTCAGCAGCTTTGCAATTTTCCGCTTTGGCGTGGCACTCATAACAGTCTTAACTCAAAGACACTAGATGCTATTGACCAACCCTGAACTTACTGTTAATGAGTTCAAGGCTGGCACTTCCGCTCTGTTATCTGAGTGAATGATCACTTCTCTGAAGGAGGCTGCACTCTGGAGCAGCAGATCTACGGTTGCAATCTAAAATACTGCAATAGTCAGGAAGTCTGAAGTAGAAGTTGATAGAGAGCTCACTTCCGCAGCCATACACCTTCCGACTATATCTACGGGCAATATGTGCAAGATGGTGTTAAGTGCCATGGTTAGAGTAGACCTTAAGGCACCACACATGCTGATGAGCGCCGCCCGTTGAAAGCTCTCTAGCTTCTTTGCAAGTGTGGTCTCTTCTAGAGCCCTCCACCACATAAAGACTCCATAGAACACAATGGGCTAGACTATGGTGACGTAGTGTCAGAGGACCACCTTTTGCAAATAGCTCCTCTACAGCAGTCACGGCAATCAATGTCATTCTCTCTCTTCCATAAAAGCTTCCTATCTAGAATGAGCTCTAGATATTTCACTGTATCCACCGGTTGCAGAAGGATGTTTTTCATTTGCGGCAGTGATGCCACCGGAATCTTAGATCTTCTAGTAAATAAAATCAACTCGGTTTTTGGATTGATGGCGAGACCAATTCCGACTGTCCAATTTGTTACGACGCTGAGATATCCCTGAGTCAACTCGTACACGGTACTGAGGAACTTTCTTTTGACCATAAGCGCTACATTGGGGAACCTGGCTAAATCGACTCAGTTTGTCTCACTGATAACTTACATAGTGCATCGTTTGTCTGGAAACAATAGGACTGAGTCGATTTAAAAAAATGTATTGAACCAATCGTTACAATTCTTTAAAAACTAACAGAATAGGCTCCTTCTTCGTCGATGCAGCGCTGCCAGCGCAATTTCCAAGCATTAAAGGCATCAGGAAAGGCATACTCCGAAATAGCCTTGAGAGCCGAGGTGCATGCTGCTTGGATCCTCTCTGTCATTTCAAAATGCTTGCCTTTCATCGGTCTTTTCAGTCAAGGAAACAAAAAAAGTTCGCGGGGCTACATCTGGGCTGCAGGCAGCTGCGGAAGCGTTGACATCCCGTCCTTGGTTAGGTAGCTGCGATGTCTTGTCGGACCCGATTGACCTTTCGTTTGAGCCTCTTGAGGACTTCCACGTCAAACTTTGACGGTTTGTTCAGGAGAAACGATGCCTCTGATGTCAAAAAAGACAATGAGCATCGTGTTCATTTTGATTTTGCTCATTCATCAGCGACCTCTTCCCGGCACTCCAAAAAGGCCTGGTGCCACCGAAACACCACCTCTTGCTAAAGCAACATATAGGCCTGCTTCATCATATCAGACGTATCTGTTGCAGATTTAGCTAGTTTCACACAGAATTTAATCGCGTACCTCTGCTCTAACGAGCGCAGCATTTTCGGCTTGCACCACTCACAGAAACACGTTGGGCGAAAATGTTTGTCCTGACTCTCCAGGTGCTCTGAGAGAACTGACCAGCTGCTCGTTCGTTAGCTAGGAACGTCCTCTACCGAATCCAACTTGTGCGCGCACGCTCCGAAGTACAGTCGCGGCGGAAAAACATATGTCGTATTACTTTCCGCACAAACCCTGTATATATGTACATTTGTATTTTATAGGGTTTCCGCCGTTTCTTTTGTTAAATTTTCTAACAATTCAATTGTGCTTTCAAGACTCTACAGCGTACTTCAAATTGACGTTATCGATTTATATTAAGCGAACTATTGTATTTTAATTATTACAAAACTTTTTTCGTACTTTGTATTTCTGTGCCGATATTAAATGCACATAAAATAAATTAGCATAAAATGCAAGCACGTTTCGCATGATAATCTGCATTCTAGCACGCATTTTCGTATTCGTGAGTCAGTCAAATTATCTACGCATTTAAAGCATCTCGCAAAGCTTAAAGTTAGTAAACGCAAATAAACTTCCCAAGTGTCTAAGCATAAATGTTCACATAAGTAAATATTTATGTAAGCTCGTGTTCGTAAGCTCTCAGGCACTGCACACAAGTCAAATAGGTTTTTTGGGTGCGCTTGAATAAGTGCGCAATATTTTATGTGATATTAGAAGGAAAAACAATTTAAAACACATTGAGAAAACCTTACAACAACAGCGCAAACAGAGAAATATATAAATTTGTAAACACACACACACACACACATGTAAATGTATGAGTGTAAATAAAGCTCAAACTTACGGAATTTATTTGCATTCGCGTAGATTTTGAAATGTTCGTGACGAACGAACATTTTCGAACAAAAAGATACCAAAATAAGGAAAAAATGAATCGAGGAAAAACGCAGTATTAGCCACTTAAACCAAAGTTAACACAGTTTGTTGCCACTGCCATTGCTTTGAGCAGCGTCTCAGTGTACGAGTGACTTTAAGCTGTTGCTGTTGCTGTTGCTGTTGCTGTCGCCAGCGCCGATTGTCAAGAAATAAGAACAAGGTGACGTTTATGTATCGCAAACACAGTAAAAACTAAAATAAATGACAGTCTAAAAAAGAGTAAATACAAAATTTCCAAAATGTTTTTGAGTTTACATGTACATAGGCGTGAGGTTAGTTCGATAAGCCCCTAAAATTTTGGTATATTGATATATGGGAGTAATAATTTCTAATGCAAACCTGTGTCTGTAAATCATAGTCCCTTAAGATGAGTTAAATATCATAAATTTCACTGTTATGTGTCTTATAGCATTGACAGACGGCAGCGTTAAACCAGATTAATTGCATTTTTCGGGATTAATTAAGGAGTTACCACAGCTAACTCCGTTGCTGAATCCTAAAATAACTCTCAAAATTTTAGGGAGTTTGTGAGATTTTCGTTGGCAACGTTGTTAAAAATGGCCAATTTCATCTATTGTGAATGAAATACAAACAACCTTGACAGCTGTTTATCAAATTCTCAATATAATATCAATAAAACTTCTATTTTATGATGCAGTTTTAAAAATAATGTGTTTATATGTTTTTGTAATAAAAAATGGTTTGGGAAAAATTGGTCGGCTAACAACCGTAATATTTATCTTCTATCAATTTTCATTGAAAATATTATAAAAAGGACAATGAGCTGTTTATGAGAGTTTCAAACTCGCATAGCTGCCGTCTGTCACCTACAAATTTGGATCTGATTAAGTGCGCAGTTAATCCGGATTAACGCTGCCGTCTGTCAAGGCTATTACTGTGCTTATCACGCAATATCATTTGTGTAACAAAGGTTGACTAAAACCAAAGATAGCACGAAAGTTATTTACCCCGAATACTGGGAAACAATTTCAATGATTGACTTTAATATACCTCCCGAATAAGAGGGACTAGGCATTCATAACACTCAAACCGAATTTAATCAGTTTATGATTGATAGTGTTTTAAGTGTTTGGGACTCTCAGCATCCCATATTATTAGTTATATCGCCCTTTAATCTTTTTAACTTTCTTTATCCTAAGCAAATTTCTTCATGAGAGATTATAGCTTCAGCCAAAAGGAGCAATAGATAGATGTGGCTCCAATTAAGGAAAATTCAAATTAAAAGAAAGATTGTCAAAAAATCTCCGTTGATCTCATTATATTGCATATTCAAAACTTTGTAAACTAGATCCATTTGTACCCATATATCTGACATAGATCACAGAAAAGAACTTCTAAATAAATTGGAATAAACGCCGAATTAACAACCAATTGATGAAGTTTGTGAAATTTCCGTTATGGTTATATTCCCTTACCAGTTTCAAAAATGTGTTGTTTTTGTGATAATTTTTGAAGAAACACTTAAAAATATAATATTTCTATAGATTAATTCAGGTAATGATTTAAGGACTAGTCAAAGTTTTAATTTTTATCGAAATAGCAGCTTCGCAAAGGTCATTTTTTGACAAACATATCTACGGAGGGAGGAAATTTTACCCTGAAACCAGCATTTCGATAAAGTTTTGGGAACCTTGGCTGGCCTTCAAAACAAAAATTTAACTCGGAAAACATTCGCAAATATATTTACATTTGATTGACTTTTTGAAATTAACAAGTGGATATAATTTCTTAAAGCCGAGAGAAAAGTTCGTCTCCTGCTATTATTGAGTCATGGAAGTATGTCATTTGGTAGATGGTAAATCAGTCATGGCTAGGTACTAGAATATTGATAATATAAAATACAAAGCTGTATGCTATAGTGGTCCGCCATCAGACCTTCGAACAAATAAGCAAAATGCCAGCGTTCAGTACCAATTGGCAGTGTGGAATGGACACACTAACCATCTTGTTAAGGTTCAAGGCCTATCTTAAACCTTTGCCGTATTTTGTATCCGGCAACCGGTTGCAATGCGCCAACACATTCGACTGACAAAGGGTCAGTTTTTTCAGCTCTCGGGATACTCCCCGAGGAGCCAGTCCGCATGAGCAGGTTGGAGCGAACTCTAAGGGCTTCTGCTCCTCGTGGTACCAGAATTAAGCCTCCGGTCAGACCTCTTCGTCAAACTACTACCAGTTGAGCTTCCATACTGCTCTTGAATCGTGACCATAGGTTGGACCGCATACGTACATTACATGTACATACATTCCATTCACACGATAAGATAACCCCAATTCTCAGCTAAACGCCTTCGCCGCCTAAACAATTCACGCGCAAACGACCCTAACTGTTCGGCATTCCGACTACGCAGTTCCTTAATGTCCGAGTATAGCGGGCATTCTGCAATTACATGCACCCGGTCTTCTAGTCAGATAGGTCCGACTGATGCAAAAATGCATTCAGAGGCCCATGCCCCGTACGCAGAAAACCCAGACTCAGACAGAATTTGAAGTCTGGGTCACCCTCAACAAATATAGGCAAAAACCATTGACTTATCAAGCTTAGTTCACGTATAAGTTGTTAATTCGCCAGCATACAGACATTCAGTAATCTAACGCACAGTCCTATGAGATCTGAACATTTTTTTGCCACAGAAAACATACCACCTACAACAACACCAGCAATGGTCAACGAGTTGAATAAAAAGTCACCAACAATTTGAATTAAAAATGCAACGGGAAAAAACTTGAATTGTCCAAAACATAAAATTTGAGATGAGTTGGACTTTGGTTGCGGCCATTGGGCCATTTGTGGCAGTGGCCGTAACTGCTCACTCTGACTTCGGCAGTCACAACAAGAGCGACATCAACACCAACTTGGACTTGGTCTTGGCTCGTTGATGGCTGGCCATTCTGCGGTTTCACTACCGTCTGTTGTCACCGTGGTCGACTCTACTCTGTCTGCGCTTGCTACATACGAGTACTAACCACCACTACGACTAACGTATTACACTGCGATTACTACCGAATTGTTACTCTTTCTGTGTTACGTCGCACATGCGCGTGTCAGTTGTGTAAAATGAATTTTCCTTTATTTCATTTATTTGTTTTCTGTTTTTCTTTCCACCGCTCTTTTGTTTTTGGTCTGAGGTCTTAGGTTAGAGGTTTCCATCACAAGTCTTGGCCTAATAGAGCTTGTTCGTACGAGTACATCTGACACAGAGCGTATGCCCTGCTTGACTTGACTTGTCTGTCATTTTCAATTTCGTTTTCATTTCCTTTTTCGGCACACACACACACATACACGTACAAATACAACAAATATATTGCCCCTCTGTTGCACAAAAAGCTATAAGAAACAAAAATTCATCTCAACATAGTTCATTGAGGTTTGCATTTGCGCTTTTCCTTTATTGTTGTTGCTGTTTTTGTTGGTTTTAAAGTTTTTTTTTCAATTTTTTGCTTGTTGCTGTTGCTGTTGCTTTTGCTTGATCTAGCTTCGTCGCATTTCGCCTTCAACTTTAATTTAGTTTATAGTTTATCTGCGCATTAGTTACTGTTATTATTATTGTTATTGTCTTAGTGTTTCTTGTTGGTGTTATTAAAGTTGAATCACCTTTCAAATTGAGCGCGCGATCCGAGCAAACCCATCTGCAGAGTGTCAGCAAACGCACTGTGGGAGTTGCCAAGCAAATCTGACACAAAATTGTGTGAGCAATTCGTAGATCTAATTGAATCTGTGTCCCTTGTGTAAGAACAGTGTCAGCTTAAGCTTTGTTATGGAGCGTCTGAAGTTGCCAACTTCGGTTACAAATAGTTTCTTAAACAATGAATCCAATTTTATATATTTGGACCTGATTTTATTTTCGATTCTTTTCAGAACCCGCTCGCCCAGGTCTATAAACATTGATCGTACATGAAAACCTTCTCTTGATCACTGAAATTGTCATTTTGCTAAAATTTATCTCTTCGATCTTTCTCTGAAACATCAAGGAACACTTTCATTGTTTTTCATGTAGATAATAATGAGAAAACAAATTCAATTCCCAGAATAAAAATTTGCTCGAATTATTCTAATGACCAGACAATGACTCAGTATTTATACCGAATACTATTTTGGGTAATCATTCGGTACAAAATTCAGCACTTGTGAAAGTACTAAAAAATTATTGAAGATTTAGTAAAACCCTTCAAAGTGGATTAAACAAGAAATTCCCCTAACTTCGGCTGCAATGAAGCTATAACACCTTTCATGGGTGTATTTCTTATAGCAACTAGCAACTATGTATTCACTATATGTATAACTAAATATGAAAACGTAACCGGCAAACGGTTTGCATCCACCGGAAGACGTTTTGCTACTTCCTACTAATATGGAAAACAAGCTTTTATGTAGACATTGATTACTAATTTAACTATATGCTATATTAGTCCGACATGAAAAATTTCAGAAATCATAGCGTTGCCTTGGACAATAATTCTTGCCAAAAAAAACCTGATAAAATAAAAAGTTCTCCATACAAGGATTTGATTTCGACCGAGCATTGATTTGTATGACAGTGCGATAGCATGGCCCGATTTTGGCAGTTCCGACAAATGACCAATGAACAGGTCTTTGGGGGAGTTGTGAATAATTTCGTATTGATAACTTAAAAACTGTTAGACTATTTACCGTAAATACGGAGAGACAGTCATACGAACATGTCTAAATCGACTCAGGTCATCACGCTGATAATTTATAAACATACCACAAAGCGTGTCCGACGTTTCCTGCAGGGTGTTACAAACTTACCCTGTTCATTGTATAAAAAGACGTGAAAAATGTTAATTTTAGGTATAGCTTGTTTGATACCTAAAACGAGATGAAGGCTCTGAAGCTAGTTTGAGAACAGAAAAACTTCATTAAACATCTAAAATAACTTATTGGTTACCAATCAGGTGAGTCCGAAATGTCAGGATGTCGTTTTGGGTACTAATACGGTACTTAGTTGAATATATACAATGAGCTGAAAGGCTCTAGTAATAGTTCGATCATTTCGATTTCAATTAAAAATCTAGTTTAGTGGTAATAATTGGTACTGAGAAAAAAGGCACCGAAGCAAAACAGTCCGAGAATTAAGCAGATTGGTCGTTGGTTCCATCAGCGCTTGTGTAAGTTGAAGTAGTTATATCGGCTTGCGAATCAGAAAGAAACGATTTTTTTTGTGGTTCTGAATTGGTTTTTTGACAAAATGGCGGCTTCTCAAAAAAAGTGGTTTTTCCTGTGAAAATAAATCTTGTTTCTGCGATCATTACCTGTTAAATATAATTCTCAGCAGATCGATCATTCGAGACGTTTCGGAAATTTTTTTCTCACAAACACTGAGCGCAACGTTTCGAGAAAAAAATACACTTATATCTTCGAATCTTCTACATTTCCTGCTTTTTTCTCCAGAAAAAAATTATAAATCTTATTTCTCCGATCATCACATGACAATTATATCTAAATTTTTCTCCCCGACTCTGAAAACAACTTTTTGTGAAAAAGAATAGACTCATATCTCCGAATCTTCTGCACTTCTGATTATCTTCCATTTTTCGGAGAATATTATCAAATATCCTTGCAATCGATAAATATGCAAAAAATCGATTTAAAAAAAAATAATTAACAGCACATAACCTAACTTCTCGCCACACTGTGCCTTGCCGATGACTCGCGCACCGGTACGCTGCGAAGTGCGCCGAAGCGGCATGATCATCGTGAGATCTAGGCCAATTGTGCAATCACAGTTGTGGTTAAAGTAATATCCGAACCGAACACCGCGTAGTACCCCTCCTCCACACACAGTTCTATACTTTAGGGCCCAGACAAGAGAGCCACTCTACTATAGCAGATTAGTAGATGTTTGAGGGTGGGAAGGCGGACAATATGCAGCACCCGGCCAAGACTACAAATGGCTTTATATGCCAATAAGCTTTGTCTAACGCAACGACGAGCTTGCTGACAGCACAAGCGCTATGAAAAATCTGCAAATATGAAGAATTACTCATAAAAATGTGGCAAGTTGTTACTAATGAATATGTAGATGAGCACAAAGCAACAACAACAGCTTGGAATACGAAATTATAAAAGTGTTTTGTTTGGTGTTGTGTGAAATGGGTCGAGGTTTCGAGGCTGACCAAAAGCGCACACACTCTACTGTGTGTTATAATTAATTGCTTCTGCTGCGTGCATGTGTGCGTGCGTCTGCGCTTAATATGTGTACGTGCGTGCGCTTTGCCCACTTTTTCTTGACCATTCATGCAGTTTCCAATTTAAAATCGAGCTCAACGCAACCTAATGAATGCAATTAAAAGTTTCTTAATTAAATAATTACGCGCTTGCCACATAGAAAGAAGGCAAAAGTAGGAAACTCGCTTTTCGGTGAAATGCCGGAAGCGCATAGGCACATAGGCGCATGCGCGAACCGCTGCATATGCAAGTTCATATTCGCTTGGGTGTGAAATGCATATTTGGTGCGCTTAGAAAACAATAAAAGGCGGCATAAAAAGTGGTGAAGCGAAAATTCGTTAAAATATTGGAATGCTATGCGCTAACACACACACACACGCACACGTATGCGATTATGTTAGTGTGTGTGTGCCGAGGAAATGCCAGCGCGCTAGAAAATTGAAAACAATTCAAAATGCATATTCAATTTTTCAATTCCTGCATTTTATGCACTCGAATTTCTCATTTGCTTTCACGCACACACACACACAAATATACAAATGCTTATGCATAATTTTTATTAATTTTTTTTTTTTTTGGTTTTCGCTCACTCGAAATCAGCGCATTTGCTGCTGCGTCATTTTGCCGCGCCGCGTGCAGCGTCTGGTGCAAGTACGTGAGCGCCGCTTGCCGCCATTCAATTGAGAAATCTCAAGGAAATTGATGCATTACAGAAATATATAATGAAACGACAACAACAACAACAACAATAGCAACGACAAAAACGGCGGCAAAATAAAGCTGAAAGCGCCAACAACAACAATGCAATGCATATTTAAAGTCGCAATTGGGAGCCGCATGAAGTCATCTGCCGTGCAAATGCGCCAAAAACAACAACAACGACAACAGCTTACTACTGTACTACTGGCGTTTGCCAACTGCGCAAGGAAAAGATTGCATTGTACGAAAACGGCATGCAACAGGCAAACCAGTGACTCAATTGCAGTTATGATTGTTGTTGTTGTTGTGATTGTTTTTGCCTTGCTTGGCTGTAGTGAATCTGCTGGCGGGTGGAAATTTGCATAATGCATACCGAAAAAAAGTACATAAAGAATAAACAAAAACAATACAACAAAGGTGTATCAGATATATTGTTGTTGTATTTGTATACATATGTGTATGTGTGTTAATAAACGCAAAACTGGAAATCAGCAAACGAGATAGTGTAAGAAATGCATAAAATGCCAGCAATTAGAACTTCAAAACAAAAAATTAAAAAAATAAAATTAAATAAAAAAAAATTAAAATTAAAATAAAAAAAAATTAATTAAAAAATAATAATTTCTGCTGCACCAAAACTATAATACCTTTCAGAGCTGCACAAAATTTCATAAAAATATATTTCTCTTGATTTTGAGCACTCAATTCGTAAATATAAAAGTAATAAAAGCATAACAAATTACCATTAAAAGCCCTTGCTTGCAAATCAACACTAAAATCTTCGGCGCAGAATATCCATTTGCTCGCACACACCTACATTATGCAACTGCTATACAATTATTCATATTATGTTCTCACTATTTTTGGTCTTAAGTAGTCACTCGTGCTTGTTAGAGTTGCTTTGAAATCCAATACTTTGAAGCCTCACACTTGTCTGCATTGTTTTAACTGCAATTATAACGGTTTAGCAAACTTGTTACATAAATATTTGAAGTTATTAAGAAGAGCGCATACGAAAGAGTAGAAGATCAAGCGCTTGCTTATCGCAGCTTATGAATAAATAAATAGCAAAAATGCAGTCGTAAGAAGATATTAAAAAATTTACATTAGTGTATGTATGTATAAGTATGTACATTTATAGTATTCATGTAGGTAGTTAGCATGCTCGTTAACAACTTGCTAACTAGTAATTCTTTCAGCATAAAAAGTAGTTGGGTACTTTTGAGCTGACTTCACTTATAATGTCGAAAAAGATAAATCTTCTTATTGTAATGTTGGCCTTAACCTGTTGGAGCGCTTGCTTGAATTTTTTCAACAATTATTGCGCCTACTAATTATTCAAATTTAATGTGCCCTATTTAACGATATCTAGTCTTTAACATACCAGATATATGTATGTACTTCATATTCACCGGTTTAAGTCAATTTTAATGAAACATTTAAAGGATACGACTAAAGCGCTCTTACACATTTCCATCATCAGATTTTATATAAGCGAGTGAAAAAATTGTCAGACAAAATTTTATGGATGATAAAATTTGTGGTATCAACAAAATCTACTCCATATAGGTTGCTTTTGGAGTTTTGGGGAATTTAGACAGCAATTGTTTATAAAAATCCTATTTATTATATCTTCGTTTTGAAATACCATATATAAATGTACATATGTCTATACATATTTGAAGTAGATTAAGTCAAAAAAACAGTCCACTCACTTCCTTAGGAAGTGATTTTTTGCTGACCGCTAACAGGATATACTTATAATACGAAACATTGGCAATACGAAAAAAACGAAAACAAAATACATACTTTATTCCCAACAGCCGTATTCCGACTGTTTGTTTGATGACAGGAGATATTCTGTCTTGCCCTCGCTCACTATTAGATCCATTTGCTTCGCTTCTTTGCCCAACATGGAGAAAGCTTAACTGACTTTGCGATTGTTATGCCAACGATATTGATGTAATAGCAGTGGTACACTCTTGTAGAAGATTGTGCCTTCTCTATTCAGATCTGCAACTCGAATTATTTTCTCCAGGAGTAGATTAAAATAATCGCAGAATATAAAGTCGCCTTGTCTGAAACCTCGTTAGGTAACGAACGGTTCGGAGAAGTTCATCCCGATCCTGACGATAATTTTGGTATTGTTCAACGTCAGTTTATATAGCCGTATTAGTTTTGCGGAGATACCAAATTCAGACATCGCGGCATAAAGGCAGCTCCTTTTCGGGCTGTCGAAAGCAGCTTCGAAATGGACAAAAAGGTGTTGTATGTCAATCCGCTTTAGACGGGTCTTTTCCATGATTTAGCGCATGATGAATATTTGTACTCAATTGTTGAATTTCCAGGCCTGAAGCCACACTGATAAAGTCCAATCAGTTTGTTGACGGTGGGCTTAAATCTTTCACACAGTGCACTCTATAGGACCTTATATGCAATGTTGAGGAGGCTTTTCCCGCGGTAGTTGGCGCAGATTGTGGGGCAGATCAGTTTTTCCCCGCCGTATTTGAGTAGCTCGGCAGTCAATCTATCGGCCCCCGCCGCTTTTTTGTTCTTCAGACGGGTAATTGCTATTCAAACTTCTTCATGGTCGGGCAATAGAACGTCTGCTCCACTGTCATCGATTGGGGAATAGGATTCACCATCTCCTGGTTTTCTGCTTTCACTGCTATTCAGCAGGCTAAAGAAGTGTTCCCTCCATATTTTCAGTATGCTCTGGGCATCAGTACAAGAGTATGCTCCGGTCTTGAAATCTTCTGTTAGTCGCCGCATCTTTTTGTAGAATTTTCGAGCATTATCCCTGTCGGCCAGCTTGTCAAGCTCTTCGTACTTACTCATTTCGGCCTCTCTCTTTTTTTGTCTGTGTTTTGTTTTGTGTTGCGGTCGATTGTAAAGTTACTAGGTACGCTGTTTGTTTTCTCTACATATTCTCATATTTATGATCTACACTTCTCTTCGTACCAGCTGTTATTTTGCCTTTTCCGAAAACCAATGGTTTGCAGCTGTATGTAAGGAGCTTGAAATGCCGTCCCACAGTTTCTTATAACAAGTTGCTGATGAGTGCTCTCAGTGAGCAGGAGTGTAAGTCGAGCAGAAAATCGTTCGGTTGTCAGTTGTGATTGCAGCTTCTCCACGTCGAATCTTCCTTGTATTTGTTGAAGGTTTCGAATTCATACGCATTTCAGGAAAGAAAATATTTGGCTATTCTTTGAAGTCTCCATCTAGAGTAAAACATTTGTTTTAACAATCCGCTAATGTTTTGATAACGGTTTGATAGAATTATAGGCGTTGCTTTCCATCTTCATGTGCTTATTTTATAAAAGTACGAAACTCACGAATGTGAAAACGATTAGATCAATTGCCATTAAACTTTGGCAGTATTCTTGTTAAGGTTTGCAATGTAAGAAAAGTATAGATATTTTTTGTTTTTGGCATGCTCACTTGATCAGGCTAAAGATTTTAGCCATGTACTAATTTTTTTAAATTTTCGTTCCAATTTTTAGAGTTCGCAGAGAACACATTAATTTGAATCAACTCTTACGTTGCCATTAGTAATGTGGGAGTTTCGTCATTATATCTTCAATTTAGTTGTTACCCAGACCTTTTTAGACTGAACTCTTTGAGATAAACGATAGACCCTTGTATAATTGGTATTTTTTATACATATTGTTTAGCAATGCTGGATTATTTAACTGCATAAATAAGCGTTCCGTTTTGCCTCCATTACTACGTCATTAATTTCGAAAAATCTTGGATAAAGTCGAGCAGTTTCTAAATATTTAATTTTTAATGCGATTTACTTCTTTTTTTAACACTCTAACTGTAATACATGACTAAAACTGTCTAATCTCATATTTATGATCTACATACTTTCTTTCTTTGACCCTTGACCACTAACATCAACGGGGGCCACTTTCAAAAATAATTTCTCCAAAAAGTATTTTTTATTACACTAGTATGTATGTGTATTAATGCATTTGAGGCCAAGAATTGCTCAGTTAAATACAGCTGGTTGAGCTTTTAGTAGACTTGTTGTTTCTTATGGTATTTTTTGTATATATTTTTGGGTATTTTTTTCCATTTTATTATTTTGGCTGACTTTTGTTATTTTACTTGTCATGTGTCCAAAGTTAACTGTAAAACGATGATAATGCTGATGAAAAACATAAATAAACTTGCGCTGAATGTTGCTATAGAAAATATAGTGCATACCAATTGTATTAAATATTAATGCCCACAGCGCCGAAAATTTTGACAGTTCGACAAAGATACCAAGTTAAAAAAATATGAGGGTTCATAAAAGTATATCAAAAGAATAAGACAATCAATGCCAATAATTGCACAATGAAAAGAAAAAAGAGACCATAAAGATAAGGCCAAACACAACAACAAAAAGTAAACTACAACAAAAAACAAAAAAAAATTTATTTTGAAATGTTCGTAATTTGTGAGAGTGTAAATTAATGTTTTACAAATGATCGAATGGTGGTAATTCTACTACTATCGCCGCCGCCACCAACGCCACAACCACCGTACACAACAACAGCAACAGCAGTAGCAGAAGTAACCAACACAAATGGCTGTGATGGAGGATCAAACGATAGCAGCACCGTATCGACGACATCGACCGGCGATACCGTTATACCCACCATCTATACCGACAACAAAGGAATACCACTGCCAAACGAAGCCACATACCAGCACTATCAACCACCCCAACCACCGGCGCCAACGGCAATTGTACAAACACAACAACAGCAGCACCAGCCACATCACCAACAACTTCATGCGCCCGGCGAATACGAACGGCAGCGTCAGCGACGTCAACGTGCGCATTCGCTGCATGAAAAAACAGCACAACAACAAACCAAATCCTACTACCATACAGCAGCACCACCACGATCTAGTCATTTGCGTAGCGCGGAAGCAAGAAACACCAGCGAACGTGTTGGATCTTCACACGCGGCGTATACAGAACATGCGCGACGCGCATACGCGAGGCAGCACGGGCGCGTTTACGAGGAGCGTTCCGGCAAGATGCCTTGTGCAGGGTATCCACCAAGAATTATCGTCTCACCGCCGCCGCCACCGTCGCCACCACCCGAGCCCGACGCAACAGACTCAACGGCAGCGCCTGCACCACCGCCGCCGCCGCCTCCCCTGCCGAAGATACAGCCACCCTACAGCCCTGGCTATTGCTGTTGGTGTGGCGATGTGCAACCGCATCTACATTCACATCCGTCGTGTACGAACCCGCTGCCAAAACCGCCCAGAAGTGGCGCAACCCACAGTGCGTCCACCACTGCCACCGCTGCGTCGTCCAGCACTACGCGCGTTGGTCCGACGCGCAGAAATACAACCGCTGGAAGGACGCCGCAAGCCCGTTGGTCCATTCCACCAGCGCAAGAACCCGCCAACAACACCACACACCAGTGGCGTCAACACATCACACCAACACACTCGCTTCTTTCTTTTCTGCCTGCTTCTTATGCTACTCCAACAATGCGTCAACAACAAATGCCACCAGCCAATGCGAATTATTACAACTATAGCAAATGCGACAACAACAACAACAACAATTATAATAATACTAACACCAATGATTATGTACGCCACGTGACACGTGTTAATTTCTATGATGTTGTTACTTCGCAGGTCGAATTCGAGCCCAAAGATGATAGTGATGAATGCGACACGGAAGCTATTACCAAAGAAGGTGAGTGCGATGTTCAAATGAAATACGCTAATATAATGTACATATTTAGTATGTGTACTTTAGTAATGTACTAACTTCTGGTATCTATTACGTTAACCTTATCTAGCTGAGTAAATTACGACTTTATAGTATATGTGACATCGTTAACTTGATGTGAGAGATGTGAAAAGTTAGCACATACATATTTTCACTTTTATTTCCTTCCTTATACTTTCATTATCAGCAGTCATACCCATCACCAGGTCACCAGGAACGTGGTAACACGCTAGAGTTCAGTTTGCTATGTCCACAGGTCGGACTTTAACGCTCATTGGCGAACAAAGCAAGTCTGTTACCTGAATCTTTTCCCTAAATGATCCCGATACACTTGGATTGCTAAGAAGAGCGCCTCGAACCTTTTAAAATTCTGCCTGGACAAAAACTCTTCCTTAAACTGGTGTGCTAAGCGTCATAAAACTGTCAAATTCCGCATATTTAACCAATTTGTGTGGATAACTTCATCATGAATGCGAATTACGTGCCGAAGACAAAAGTGAATGAGTTTAGTACGAAAAATAGATAAAAAGGGTTATATGTATATTGCGTAGCCGAATAGAATAGATGGTGTACTACATAAATATGGTAAGATCCGTGGAAATAAATCATAAAGCCAACCAGAGAGGTACAAATTACAATATTGTCCTATAGAGCGATTTGCAAACTTTTCAAGGCTGAGGCAATGAGTGAACCGGTTTACTCACTTTTCATAAGATTTATTGCAAATTAACGCATATATTTGGTAAACTCTGCGGTTCTCATATTAGGTAACTAGGGCTATAAAAAATATAGTTCAATTTCGACCATTTTTAGTTGTGCAAAATGTATACTTAGTTTTATTGAAATATTGTATATTTACATAGTATTGCTTTGGTTTTATTTGAATCGGCAAAAAGATAGCCTTCTCTAATTATGAGGATCGTACCTCTCCTAAGTCACAACGACCCACCTAGCCCCAGCATATCGATGTGATCCCTCTTTAGAAACATGGATCCAAGAGTTTTTATCCTGCGTCCGCAGATTGCTATGCAGCCAATAAGCAGGTGTTCTGAAGTTTCAGGCTTCCATGTTGTATAAGTGCTTCTTGAGCTTACAGTTGTCAGTGTAAAATGCGACCAGTCGCCTGAGTTGGTCTATAGGAAAGTTGATTACATATTTAAACCTGCTGAGGTTGTAATCCCACATTAGCAACTTGGCCTGGCGTATGCCTTGGAGTTGTTTCCAGCATCTGTCTCTGCCTATTCCTTTTTCCTTGCGATCAGCTCCTTTATGGTATGTGAACCCACCGTAATAAACATTTCAGGTTCTACAACGTTAATGGATGCTGCGAAGCAGGCGTGCTCATCAAGCCAGTTCATTCATAAAGTGCACTTGGTAACGTTCCGATATACTGTTCAGCCGTTCTTTACACTCCTGCACCAGTGGCGATTTGATCTCGTTGGCAGAGATTATTTTAAGTGCCGCTTGACTGTCGCTAAGTTGGAGGTTTATCACTACGCACCGACTTATAGCAAATATTTTTGTTTTTCTGTTTTGTTCGGAAACCTTCTCAATAGGTATGGAGAATTTGGTGCGAGGTCCTGCGACTCTGCACCAATCCCCTCGTACATTTTCGAGCCGTCAGCGTACCACTTGATTTTACTATCCCGAAACAGTAGCTCAAGAATGAAATCATTCCATTCAATTACGGTATATTTATCGTTCGTATTAAAAACTCGAAGGATCGGATGCAAATCGTAATATATTTAAGTTTTAAAGTTAATATCTTAAGAACTCTTTGTGGCACCTTTCAATAATATAAGGTTCCTTTAATTGTAATGATTTGACCTTTTCTTAAGAAATTAGCCAAATATAAAATAAACTTTCACTTGGTTGAATGCCAGTCTTATAACAGACCACATCTCTGATCTCATGTGCCATCAACTTTTACACCTTTATAGTCAAAGCTATGTTCTTTTTTTCTGTTGCATCTAATAGAATGTGCCTTCTAAGGTCACAGAGATAAATCAATAATGTTAGTTAGCCATATTATCGATAAAAATAATCTAACTATAGTACCAGCATTTTATCAAAGAATCTGCTTGCCACTGCTTTCAGTAATTATCTAATTTTAGAGTTCTACTAAAACATTAATAGGAACAATCAGATTACTTTGCAATTCTTAAAAAAATTTGGTATGATATGACCGTTAAATAAAAGCTTAAATCACGACCCACCCAACATCTAACTTCAAATGAATTATTTTCGCATTATTTTAAGTATTTTTCGAAAATCACGTACGAGCCGTTAGTGCTACATCAAAGTGAGGCATACGAGACATTTCAAGCGCACTTGTGTAGTACATTAGTGACAAGGTCTATAGGTACATTTTACTTTATATACATACACACATAGATACACATATGTATTACTGTACATTACTGGCGCTTAACTGGTTCAAGGAACTGATAAAGTTCGATAACGATTCGAATACAAAAAATTATTTTCTGCTAGACTTTAATTGCGCCTAATAAGCAACTAATAAAATAGGTTATATGCGACAAGTCGTTTCCTTTCTCACCGTTATATATATGTACAATGTACATATATACATGGTGTTTGATATTTGAATTGGTTATATGTAAGTTATGCAATTATATTGTAAGAGAAAGCGTTGCAATTAACATTTTTTAAGTAATGTAAAATTAAAATACAAAAGTCTCATTTCTACTTATGCATATCTAGACAGGTGCTTGTGACAGAGACTAAAAAAAATTTCCTCAGAAAAATACTATATGGTTAAAAAGCATAAAACACTTATCTAATAATTACAATCTTACATTGTTAACACATATAGCTATTACGAGTTTAAATATGCCTTTTATGTTAGTATAAATAGGAGCGATGGTAAATACAGAGACATTTGGATAAGTCGGTATTTTTAAATACACGCCGTTTTTTGCCAAAAAAGCAAAGTTTTTTTCCACTCAGTTTTCATTTTTAGTGCCGTTCTAAAAATTGTATGCTATTAAAATCCACAAAAACAATTTTTTTTGGCTTTCTTCTACCTTTGGGTGCGAAAATAGTCGCAGAACGGCTATACCCTGACCTAATTCATCAATATTATTGTTCTTTCAACGCTCAGCAGACCATAATCTTAGTGGATTTCTTCTTCTTTGGTCTTTGCCCATCTCTGATTTATTCGGATCCGTCGATTGCTTCCACTTCTCTTTAATATTTGTTGTGATGGGTATGTCTTTTGATCGACGAAAAAACAAGTCATTAATGATTTAGTTAATGGTGGCTGTAGTATCTGAACCGACTTTAACTTCGGCCATTAAAATGCTATGGATACTCAGATTGCTACTATGAGAATTTGTTTTGGGTGATCCATTTAGACTTTTCGGCAATCCAGAGAAGAAATTTTTAACGACAGTTTGATAAATATTTATGAAATTTTCCTTTTTTCTTCCTGGGTATCCTTATTTCATGTAGTGTTCTGAACTGGTGCTGAAAATTTTATTTTTAAAATATTTCTAAAGAGATAAATTCATTGGAGACTAGTGTGGAAAATAAGGGGGCTAGTTAATCCGACCTCCTGGTTTTTTTGATACGTTATTCTCTCCCACGAAGGTTACCTTTTATATATAAGTACTTTTGTGTGAGTTTCATTTAATTGCCGAGACACTTTTGCCACTCTGATTGAATGTCTCCCAAAACATGCACTCTTAACGTATCAACCGTCTCTTCAGGTGTCGCAAAACGTTGAACTTTTAGTTTATATTTTTTGAAGCCGTTCAGTCTTAAGTCTGGACTATATGGTGAACAGGGGCGGATCCGCAGTGGGGCGGTAGTAACTGTTTAAAGTTTAACACTCCGCGTAGAAACGGACTTTGAGTTGCTAATACAAAATTATATAGTTAATCCCCCTCCCCAAAAACTCTACTCTGGATCCCTGATGGTGGTTGACTCATCAAAGTGAGGATTTGAGTGCTCAAAAATGCAGTTGTTTCAGTCGTCAGTCAGCTCACATTGTCATGTTCCAGAGTGCGGTTGGTTTTCCTAATTTCTTGAAAGACAACTGGAAAAGAAATGATTGTATACCATTCTGAATTTTATGTTCTGAGTTGTTCTAGTGGTTGCAATATGCAATATGTCCAGTTGTTCCAAAAAAGGCAACTATTTGTTTGGAAGTGCTTCGTGCACGAACAACTTTTGTTCGGCTCATTTTGAAACATCCATACAGTCGACTGCTGTTTAGTTTCGAGCGCATACGCGTAAATTCACGATTCGTCACAAGTCACGATGTCATAGAGGTGTTTCAAAGCACCGCTATCTTATCTCTTTAACACTTTTAACGACTAATCAACACGAGCTTTTTTTGAACGATCGACAAATTGTCTGGACTTCAACGTGAACAAACATTTTTTACAATCAAATCTACATACAATATTGATGTTGTATGCTGGTTTCATTAATGCCATGATCTTGCGCTATTAGTTACCGCACAGCATCAATAGTTTCCGGAAAACCAATTGATTTTGGTCGACCTTCACGAATTCCGTTTTGGAGTGTTGAATGACCTAGATTGAATTTATCATACCATAGATAAATGCTGGTCTTTGGTATAGTTTCATCGCTAAAATTTTAATTAAGTTCAACGATGCAGTGTCCCTGAGATATTCTACGTCGAAAATGGTAAAAATAACCGCGCGAAAATGTTCAAGATTTAATTCCAGTTTTTGGTCGAGGTGAATAGTTAAGTTAACGGTTGTATGCCAAAACGCTCTGCGTATGTATAACAACAAAAATGTCAAACTTTACAGTGAAGTTGTCAGTTGCCACATTGCCACACTAGGAATGCCAAATCCCGAAATATTAAAGACAAACTAGGTACTGAAGTTAATTGTTGATTAATTTTCTTAATGGTATGGATCAATAATGCATCTACTTGATGAAGCTGCCAATACACTAACCTTTCGTGTTTTGATACTATAAGTCTCGGAAATTAGGAAACACGTTCATATACAACACAACAGCTGTTCGGAGGCAGCAAAACTCTAGTCAATGTGTAAACGTCTATCGACGACATACAAAGTGACAGTGATGTGACAGCAGTGGTATTGCATTTCTAATTGAAAAATTCTTGTAATCTCTCACCTATCGAAATGCCCTCGTAAATGTGGTCATAAATATAACCGTTACTCATAAATGCATTTCTGTCACACGACTCCGTGACGTCAAGTCGAAATAAATATTTTAAAGCAGGCTAGATAAATGCAATGCAAACATATGTATGTATCGACATATATAACCATGCGTGGGTATATAGTATTTATAACACATCGTGAATGGCACACTTATTTATTGAAGTTTAATAAACACACGTACACACTCCTATATGCACTTCATGTTGCCAACGTCGCGTACACCGTGAATTACCTATTTAGTTTAAATGGCCGGCTACCGCTGACCAAATATGATGAGCGACTGCATTCACTAAAAAATCGTAAAAGGGAAGTGTATTTTTGCTTTATTTCAATTTTATTAAATTATTTTTGAATTTTGGTTCGTTAAAGTCGATGCGCTGACAGCGCTTATAGCGGGGCGTCAATTAGCACTGTGTTCGGCGGCTAAAAACATATAAATTAACAGTTAGTTTGGGTTATAATTAACAGTTAATAAATGTGCAAAAATGTCTGTCTAACGAATGTTTGCATTTTGACATTTAAATATGGCTTTGTAGGCAATTGCAGCGAAATGCAGGAGAAGTAGTTTGCCGTTGCCGTTAGCATACGGTGAATGGTTGCTATATAGGCCTAGTTTTTTAGGTTTAATACGAGTAAGTGGTAACCTGGATTTTGAAGTACAGAGGGATAAATTTACATATTTAAATATTCTTCTGCTTTCTAACAGGCCCAAGCGAATTAATTAGAAGTGTATGCCTATTATAGGTGTTCCAACGAACAAAATGGTGCTCTAATAGAAACTGCTAATAAGTTCCAGCTAATGACATCTGCTCTCAAAGCGGCTGGTATTATATAAATAACAAGAAAAATCCTTAACTTCAATTGCATCGAAGCCAACGGGTGATAGTAGAGGTACTATTTCAAATAAATTTTTTTTGACAGATTGCGCATAAGTCGTGTCAAGTTGTTATGTTATTTTTGTTCAGTATAATTTGGCATTTCATCATGGAAAGACTTTCGCCTGAGCAACGTTAACAAATCGTTTAACTTTATTAAGAAAATTCACCTTCCGTAAATAATGTCTTACGCGCGATTCGCTCAATTTTTGTTCAACATAATCGGCCTACTGAGCGTACTATTCGCAACACCATCACCCATCTTGACGCCCAGTATTCATTATGAGATAATGTTCGACCGAATATAGCAGCTGTAGAATTTACACGAAGACCGTGGAGAGTCGATTCGGTGCCGTTCGCAGTAACTCAGACTGACGTATAGAACAACTTGCGTATTTTATGTTGAGATCTTAAATTGAAAACGTACAAAATACAGCTTACGGAGAAACTGAAGCCGCCCGACATTCCCAAGCAACATCGCTTCATTTTAAGTGCTTTAGAAAGATCCAAGAATATCCAACGTTTTCGAGCCAAATTTTGTACAGCGATGAGGCCCATTTCTAGCTCAATGTGTATGTGAATAAGCGCAATTTCCGCATTTGGACGAATTGCAACCTGAAGAGATTTAAGAGCTATCATTTCATACAGCAAAAACAACGGTTTGGTGTCGTTTATGGGTCAGTGGATTCATCGGTCCATATTTCTTCAAAAATGATGCCGGTGAGAACGTAACCGTCAATCGGTCAATTCATAAAGTTGTATTTTCAAACTTTAAATATTCCCGCGACAAAATTATTATTCTCAGAAACTTTTTTTATTTTTATTGAAAAAATTGCAAATTTCAAATCACTATACATATTTAATCGTCCAATTGAGATAATCAAACTTTGTCGCAGAAATTTTTAAAGTTCGAAAAGTGAACTTTCTGAATATGTGATGGTTATTTTTGAGAAACGAAAATTAGTTGGTGAAATTTTAGTTTGAATGAAAAAACGAAGATTCCTATGTAAAATGTATGGGAACCTGAAAAAAATAGCGACCCCATAGAGTTAAGCTACAGCGCCTGGCTTGAGGGAGGATTTTTTGTTTGTCAATCACCAACATTTGAGGGGGTAAGAATTGAAAAAAAAATTTAAAAAAAAATTTTGAAGCATCCTAAACTATATGCTTTACTCGTCCCATCCGAACAATTTTTTTGTAGGTTTCATCCTTGTCTTAGGCAATACACCATACCAGTTTTCCATACAAGCACTTTATTCCGATCGTTTAATTTACATGCCAGATATCGGCCATCCAACAAATGAGCAACTGATGAGAAAAGAACGAATGCAAAATACCAAAAAACTTGCAAAGAATCAACACAGTACGCGATGGGAAATTATGGTTGTGTAAAAACCAGGAGTTGTCGGCCCTTTTTACAAATAACTACGCGCAAACGACGCATAACACTCAAATAGTATGCCTTGTTGACAGTTTGGAAGTTCGGAAGGAATGCGAAGTGCACCAAATCTTGATAATCGAAGAAAACTGTCAACATAACCTTAACTTTTGGCCTGCTTTGACGTGTTCTTTTCGGCTTTGGCTTA
This sequence comes from Bactrocera tryoni, assembly GCF_016617805.1. Taxonomy (NCBI): domain Eukaryota; kingdom Metazoa; phylum Arthropoda; class Insecta; order Diptera; family Tephritidae; genus Bactrocera; species Bactrocera tryoni. The sequence goes on from NC_052502.1 coordinate 44,773,116, forward strand.
CCTTTGTCACGATATTCGGATGATTGATCCTCTATTTCCGGGTCGTAAGTGTAGATCCGAGACACATCGCCAGTAATAATACGTTTCATAACATGTAGACTATACTCAAACATCATTTGAGTCAGCCGAGTTCTAGGCGTATTATTTGAAGTTATATTCTGTCATCTATAACCAAATTGCAACTCTGTTAGTTATATTTTATTTTCGATAATTTAACGTGGAAGTATAAGAATATCAAAACAAAATTTTTGAATGAACTATTGTCGCGAACTAGTCCTCAGTCTTTGAGATTTTAGAATCTGCTCATTTGTGGGATCAAAATCAAGTTCTTTGAAAGGAAATTTCTTTTATTTTACTAGATGTCTTCACGACATTTGACATGGAATATTGCTTAAGGTAGTGCAACCGAAATTAAAATTTTCTTACTTTTTCTAAGCTAAATAAAAAAATTTTACTGCCGAACGCTTGACATATGAGTTTTCTAGAGCAAACGGCCGACCTATCCCTACTCTCATCAGTCCTGGTTGCTAACAGTAAAAACTTAATCAAATATGGACTACAATTATAAACCTGTAAATAAGTAATTTAAACTGTTGATATTAAAATTCATATTTTATTGGAGACAGAAAACAAGTATCGATGTTCAATATACTAAAGGGCGGTTAAAATATGAAAACAAAATAATTACCCATCAGAGTTGTAGGCGTAAAGCATTACTCAAAAGCTTGCCTCGATGCATATGGCTGTATTTTCCAAGCAATACACCTGATCAACGATGCTGAACGCTATCACCTGTTATTAATTTCAAGATTTTTTTTTTCGTTTTTATCAATTCATTACCTGACAAACAGCTCAAAAGTTATAAATGCTTATCTAAATAAATTATCTATTGCAAAAATGCGGATACACCGCGACAGTAACTAAGCGGCTGCCTAGTTACTTTGATATTAAGTTAATGGCTAAAGCATAATTCACCAACACACACACACACACATAACTATTTAGGTAGAAGCTTGTGTGTATGTGTGCAGGTGTGTGCTTGTGTGCGAGTGCACTGTAGCAAAACGCGTCCGTTGCTTTCAGCATGTTTCGATTTCATTCGAATAAGACAACAAAACCAAATATGTGCAACAGCAAAAACAAAAAAAAAATATTGTAAACAAGCTTAAAGTAAAGAATAAAAAATAAGGAATAAACAACGCCAAGATTTCAACCCAAAACCGCGCCGAGTTGTTAACAATTTGATGCTGACTGAGAGCTTACCTTACTGACCTGCTGAGCGGTAGCAAACGCTGGCGTCGCTTGTTGTGTCTGAGAAATAACTGCTTGGCTGGATGTACAAGTGACCTTTAATGGTCCAGTGATTTCATTGTGGCGACACGTCGCGCTAGCCAGCCGCAACGATACAACTGCATAGCAGTAAAGTCTTAGATAGCTTTGCTTCTATGACTGCAATGCCTTAGAAACACACTTCTACCTACGTATATACGTATATTTGTATAGAATGTGTGTGTCTGCGTGCAAGTGCTGTTGTTTGAGTGCAGAACAAAAGCTTAAGCAACGGGAAAAACGGTTTCATTCAATAGTTTGCTTTGCCATATTGTTTTGTTATATTGCTTTTATACCCTGCACAGGGTATATTGAGTTTGCCACGAAGTTTGTAACACCCACCTTGTGGGTGGGTAATTATTCAACAATATTTATTTTGTCGCCTTCAAAGTAATCCTCTTCAGATGTAATACACTTACACCAAAGATTTTTCAAGTCCTCGAAATATTACTTCCATAAGCACTTTTTGGAAAGGCCTTCAGTACTTCAATTTTGTTTTATCTCTTCGATCGACTAAAAACGAGTTCCATTCCGATGATTTTTGACTTGTTTGCATGTGAAACTCATAAATCCATGTCTCATCGGCAGTTATAATACTCTCCATGAATGTGGGATTGGACTTCGCACGATCAAGCAAGTCCAAAGAGACCTGTTTACTGTAATCTTTTTGAAAAATATTCAGCTTTACCAGGACGAGTCGAGCAAAAACGCGTTTCATACCCAAAATATTCCAAAAATCATTCGAACGGACTCGTAAGAGATTTCCAGCTCTCTTGCCATCTCTCTAACATTTGTCTGACGATTTTCAAGCACTATATCCTTTACTTTTTAAATATTTTCATTTGTCGAAGAGATCGAAGGTCGTCCAGAATGAGCGAGGCATGTCTTCAACGATCTCTGGACCGCCTTTTGAAGGCTTTGACCACTCGTAGGTTTGTATTTTTAATAAAAATCAATCAAGAAGCTGCTCAGTTTTAGGAACTCATTTATCAGAACTCTATAGCATATAGATGCCATACAAACTGAACGTTCGGAATCAAGTTTTTGTAGGAAAGCTTTTTTATTTGATAAGATATCTTCCAGAAATTTGACATAGATTGTTGACCTAAGCAACGCTCCACTCTCCGAGCAAATTGTGCAGATCGGACCACTATAGCATATAGCTGCCGTACAAACGCGATCATAATATAGACAAAGATTTTTTATACACTTTTATGCTATAAGAAATACATGTGTGTAGGGTATTATAGTTGCGGTGAAGCCAAAGTTAACGTTTTTTTCTTCTTGTTGCTTATTGCTGTCCACTGGCCGGCGTAAAAAGCGTACAGCTTCGCTAGCAACAACAATTGCATTGTTCTTCAGCAGGTTGCGCTTGCCACACACACATACACAAATGATAGAGTTTCTTAATGTTACAGGCAAAAAGCGTGCACACATACAAAGCCTAAATACATACATACATTTTATACATACACACAAATACCTTGGCTTTGTTATGTAAGAGCTTTAACTAAACGCAAAATCGCTCAAGCACAACGTTGCTTACATACAACAACAAAAACAATACAACTGTGCTACAAAAACAATAACAATAATAATGTTTAGTTAAAACAACAACAATAATAGCATTGTAAGAAGAATATACATATATATATACACACACACACACGATATGGACACAATGCACCAGCTTGTAAGTCAGCCAGTAAGCCAGCAGTGGACTCTAAAACTGCATATTAAGCATGCTTCTGCAACGCAAACTCTGCTTGCCGCAACTCCCCTACTCCTCAACTTCCTCCTCTTTTCTACTCTACTCAGCTTAACAACAGCTTGTGAGTTGACTATTTATAAAGCTGCTGGTGGAGCTCTTGGTCGGTCTGACAGCTAAGCTGTCTATTTGGCATACATTAGAGCAATAAGCTGTTAGCTGCTAGCTGTTTTCATGTCACTACATATGTAGTGGTGTATATATGTACATATAAGCATTTTGAGCAGCTCAGGTTGCACCTCCAGCATGGGGCATGACTAAGCCTCAGGAGGCAGGTTCGTATTAGGTTTCTCAGAAAATCTAAATGTAAACAGAAAAAAAATGTATTTATTAAAGTAGAGGCAAATAAGATGAAAATGCAAAATATAGCGACCCGCTGACTGTGATACATGCCATACAAGTATATACGTAACTATGTATGTATGTCCATTTCACTGAATGAGTCTATATTTGGTAGGTTCATAAATAGCGTTTTTTGCGGTATTTCTTTTAGTCACAAATTTTGAATTATTGGACTAATCTCGACGGTTATATTCTGTGTTCGAGCAAATTTTCAAATTTCTTTTTATTTTTGAGCTATGTTTCTTTTTTTTTGTTTGGTTATAAAGGTTAATCTATTTCGATATTCCCAATTTTTTTAAAGATTTTTTGAAAATTATGTCCGTCATTGGTTGGCTGCCGCTACGTCTCAGATGGGTCATCCGATGGTCCAAGCGTAATGTTTTTCCTGAATCTGAATAGACTTTACATACCCAGCAGAAAAAGTTCTAAGCTGTGATACCACCGATCTTGGTAGCCAATCGACCGGCCCAAGACGTGAAATTATCTGCTCACCGAAGTGTTCTCTCAATAAATCCATTGATTGATGTAATGTGTGGGAAGTAGCGCCGCCTTGATGAGACCAAATGTCGCCGAAATCACGAGCTTCAATTTCAGGCATCAAATAGTCGGTTATCATAATGGTGATAATGGTTACTTTGCCATCGACATCATTTTTGAAGAAATATGGGCCGATTATACCACCGACCCACAAATCATTGTTTTTTCTGGATGAAATGGCAGCTCTTGAATCTCTTTAGGGTTCTCTTCGTCTCAAATGCGACAATTTTACCTGTTTATACAGGGTGGCGCAAAAGTCAGAAGATGCTATAAATTTTACAATTGACCTCTAATGTGAGTTCCGTTTTGACATTTGTGTAGTAAACGCATGCGTGCCACAACCGATATGCTGAAGGATGCATTTCCCGGGCGCCTAATCTCCCGTTTTGGCGATTTACACTGACCAGCAAGATCGCCTGATTTGACCGCTCCAGACTTCTTTTTGTAGGGCTTCTTGAAGTCGCGGGTTTATGTCAACAAGCCTTAGACTCTTGCAGCTCTTAAAGACAATATCCGTCAAGAATGTGAGGACCTAGGCGGCCATTTACATGATATCATATTCTCGACTTGATGTAAGAAAGTTTAAAAGACCAAATAAAAATAATCGACAAGCAGAATCAAAGTTTTTAATTTTCCAAAAAAACATCGGAAGGTAATTTTTGCGCCACCTGATATATTCATTGAGTCAGAAATGGGCATCATCACTGAACGAAATGTGGCTCTAAAACATCGGATCGACTCTCCAAAGTCTTTGCGTACACTCTCAGCTACGGCTTTTTTTTGTATCCAGCCTTATTAAAATTATCCCAAATTGTTTTTTGATCAGACGGTTAGACCGACAATTTCCCTTGTTTTTTATCAATTTTCGTCAATTGATTTTCCAGAACGAAATCGACGTAACGTAAAAATACAGGAGATTGGCCGTTATCAATGCCATAAAGACTAGTGTCATTTTAGCCGTCTGTCTTGCGTTTGTAAAATACGAATAAGACTGCTAGGTAGGTAGGGAGGTCCATTGTGAAATTACCGGAACTATTATCCCCTCACTCCATTGTCTCCTCCCTGAACCACACCACGCTTCTGATGACGTTCATCAGTACAAGGAGTGTTATTTTTGCAACCTCTGAAACGTCGTCCAGAAATCTCGACCGTTAGATGCAATTCTTTTTCTGTACAGAGTCTTGCATTCAAATAGAAGATGTTTTGAATTTTAATAGTCGGCATATGCGGCCTCTGTTCTATTCATGAAATGCTTGCCTGCTTGTTCAGCAGGTCAGGGATTGACTCCATCGAGACTCAGCTTAGTTTATAACATGTTCGTCGATTAAATATCTACAAGTGGCCAGAGACATTTAAATTCCCTCTTTTTCGGAGTCTAATCTGCTTCACAGTTACCAATGACATCACTATGCTTTGGAACCCATTGCAGCTTTATCGTGAAATATGTTGTTAGATCCGCTAAAAGATCAAAGTATTCTTTTACTATCTTTTATGAAAACGTAGGGGACTTCAGAAATTTCAACGCCATTTGACTATCCTTAAATTACGGAACAACAAGACTGTATTTGATTGCTGTATTCCGAAATTTTTGGTACTATATTTTCTTGTTACTTTCGCAAATCTTGTTACAAAATGAATTACATACTCGTTAACACGAAAACGCGGACCCCGACTTTATACCAATGACAGATCTCAGTTCAGATTTTCAACCAGATTTTGATCAATAAAACATACTTGCCGAAGCTTTAGCAGATGCTACGGTCAAAAAAAAACCCTGGAACTAAAAATATTTGTGCTAATGACTTTGGGTGCAGGGGGTACAGGGAAAAGTCGTTTAGTCTTAACCGTAAACATTATAGACCATGTAGATCAGGAGTCTACTGTCAAGGATCCAGCCGGAACGGACTATTTTTATTTTGCTTTGACCGCGAGTGATTGCGAGGTGTTATATTAGAAAAATCGATTTGTGGTTCGAGTGTTATTTTTGGAATAGAAATCGGGCAGTTGAATCAAAGAGTGCTTGAATGATAAATGCGGTGAATATTTTCATTCGATAGCGACCGTCAAAAATTGGTTATGTTAAAAGACACTATCCCGTATTGGCAGACTGCCGCGAGATATCTGAGACAGTAGATATCTCAAAAGACCGGGTTGATAGTAACATACACACCAGAGACCCAAGAACAGCCGCAGCAGTGGTATTCATCCGTCAAACCTGCTTCGAAGAAGGCGAAGACTTGGATATATGCCATACAGTTAGTAAAGGGCAAAACGATCACATAAATCTAAGATTTTAGACAAATTACCACACTTTTCGAATAAATAGTAGCGAGTAAAGAATAATCTTCTCTCTAGTAACTCTCCATTTAAAGAACCTGTTACAATCATTACGGTTACGGTCAGAACAACAAGACTGTATTTGATTGCTGTGATCTACACTTGGAAGAGTCTGGTAAACGGAAGGCGATTATCTAGGGTGGACCCATCGATATACATAGATGCTAATCCTTGCATCCCTGTCTACCTCGCCCCTTTTTCACTCTTCTTAGAAAGCGAAGGTAATATTAGGGACCAAATTTAGTTCCAACTCTGTAGGACTTCGAAATTCCGTGATAGTGTGTAGAAACGGAAACTTACTAAGTATCATAAAATGTTCCTTATTGCAGGCGATTAATTGGGAGAATTCCCTCAGTACAAGAGCTGCCAGTAAACCGCATGTCATAATCGGTCTAACAAATACTGTGTAGAGCGAATGACTAATCCAAGGCGTTAATTCCCATTTGGGCCCTACCACACTTTTGCAGGTGTGAGGGGCCGTAGCTGCTTTCTTCACCGTAGCGTCTAAGTTTTGTTTGAATGAAAGCTTCCTATTTCAAAAATTAGGCCTCAGTAGCCCCGTTATCTTGTAAGCCTGGTACCGTTCAATAATGGCGTCAATAAGTATTGTGTTTCCTAGTAAACAATACCAATTCTGCTTTGCTAGCATTTAAGTACTTGTATTATTACGTTCGATACGGCCCAACTTTTTATGTCATTGAATATTTTTTGGATAAGGTTAGAGATGGTAATCGGAAAGTTATCTTTAACCAAAACCGCCACATCCTCAGCGTAGGGCACAACATGTATCCCCTTCTTTTCTAGATCTAACAGCGATTTATTCATTTTTAAAATTCGGAGAAGTCAAGGCAAGACGCCTCCTTGAGGTGTACTTCTTGGGACAGATCTGCACTTCGTTGAAACTTCCAGCGTTGAAATTATTGACATGCCCATGAGCATCTGTTCAATTTATTTTCTGAGAGGTTCAGCGATGTCCAAGTATGAGTATGGCCCCAGGCTGAATGTTATTAAAAGCGGCTTCCATGTCTAAGAGGTAACCAGGACTTATTTTTTGACATGCAAAGATTTTTAAATCTTTGCTACTATTGAGCTTAGTGCTGTTTCTGTGGATTTTCCTTTAGAATGCGCATGCTGCGAAACAGCCAGATTTTCTGTTGTTTGGGTTTAATTTGTTTCTTATGTGTATTTCTATTCGTTTTTAAGAGTAATAAGAGACTAAGTGGTCTGAAATCCTGCGGATTTGTATTTAAAACTTTGCCAGCCTTTGGTTATATACTTCTGCGATCAAATTGATTGGTGAATTTTTAATTTATGCTTCGCGTGTTTTTTGAATTGGTAATTTTTTTTCTGGAAGTTGGTAGTACTGTTAGTGATATCTATGCCAAATGAACCTTCGATTTTAACTATGTCTGAATTTATTATTAAAGAAATACGATAATGCACCATCCCATACTGCATTGGTTATTCGTGATCATTTCGTTTACAAGTGGTATAGTCAGTTCCAAGCCGGTCGTGAACGTGTCGAAGACGAAGAGCGTTCAGGGCGACCATCAACCCAAACCGACGAAGCTCACGTTCAACAAATCAATGATTTGATGTTGAAAAACCGTCGATTAACAATTAGAGACCTTGCTGATGAAGTTGACATATCGAAAGGCTCAGCCAATACCATTTTGAAGGATGTTTTGGGCCTCAAGCGCGTCAAATCTCGACTGGTACCGAAAACATTGAATTTCTTGGAAAAAGTTGAAGTGTGTGAAACGATGCTTTCCGACTACCAGGGTGTCATGAAACGCATTATAACTGGCGATGAGACTTGGATCTATGCTTACGACCCCGAAACAACCGATCAATCGAGCGAATATCGTGCCAAAAGAGAGCCGAGACCAAAAAAATCGCGCCAAAATCGCTCAAAAATCAGGGTGTTGACTGTTTTCTTCGATTATCGTGGTGTTGTGCATTATAAATTCCTTCCAACCGGTAAAACAGTCAACAAGGAATATTATTTGAACGTTGTGCGTCGTTTGCGTAACGCTATCCGCCTAAAAAGACCGGAATTGTGGAAAGACAATTCTTGGTTTTTACACGTTCCGCAACCACCGTATTCACCTGATCTGGCGCCGTGCGACTTCTTGCTGTTCACCAAGCTCAAAAGACCGCTTTGGGGAAACCGTTTTTATACGATAGAGGAGATTCAAGCCGCAGCGAAGACGGAACTGAAGGCCATCCCGGAAAGTGACTACAACCAGTGTTTCGAAGATTGGAAAATCCGTTGGCATAAGTGCATTGCATCGGGAGGGGATTATTTGGAAGGGGATGAAATTGATTTGGAAGAATAAATAAAGAATTTTCAAAATAAATTCAATGTCACCTTATTTTTTGGGCACAGTAGTAAAAGAAGGCTGTGATGGCCATCACGAAGAGGGTTGTTCCAAGGAGATGAAATAGACCTTTCAATTTTATCACAGTGGTATTTGTTAACGAAGTAATAAAGTTTAATTGCAGCGACCTCTTAAGAATGTTTACTAACCAAACTATTATGTAGTTTTGAGACTGCTGTCATTGAGCCGTCTGGTCCGACGATTTGAAGGCTTTGCAACTTCTTATCGCCTTTCTGACACTTTATCTACAGGCGTAGAATCTATCCCACCTCCCTCTCTTCTGCTATCTATTAGAGAAGTTTAACTGAGCCAACCCAAAAAAATAAGCAAGAGCATAACTTAAACGTAATTAGGGTTAAAAATATTTTTATTTTTTTTATTGGTCTGAGTTGACAAAGACCACCATTCCACAGTTTTCGTCTATTCCCGAAGGCGAATTTTAAATTTTGATTAACTTGATGTTATCCAAATAGATAGTATTCTACAAATTTTAAGCTTTACCCCAGCTTCAAGAAATTATTTAATAAAAAATATATTTTGTATGATTTTTATGCCATCAAAAGTGACACCATTATCCATCATAATTTGTATATTTTATTATCATATCTAATTTTTAATTTTATGCAATATATCAACTGAATTATATTATAAATTCTCACTGTTTTTCACGTAACGGTTAAACCACGTTTTTATTTCTTGTCAGGTGTTTTTGTAGACGTCTCTTAAGTGCTGCAAATTGTCACACATTATCGTTTGGCCTTATTTAATTGCTAGTTTTTCATTTTCGCCAACAAAGATTTTCTTGTTTACCATTTTTTGGTCTAAGCAGATTTTTATTGTCTTAGTCGCTGTCACACCACGCTCACGTTTCCACATATATGTATGTACGAGCATGTTGTTTTTATTGGCTGTCAGCTAAGCATGCTTTGAATGTGTTCCACAAAGCTAATTTATTGGCGTGGGTTAATTAGTTTAGCACATTTTTATTGTGTCTTTTTATCACCTCCAACTTGTGGGAGTCCTAGCCGATATACAAAAGGTGCTCGCAATTAGTTTCGGGTTGTTTTGGCAGGTTGTTAACAATTTTAATACAAAGTTTAGTACAAATTTAACGGTAACATGGAAATTATGTGCACAAACAATGTAAATTGAATTTATGCTGTGTGTGAAGAATAATAAAAGTCGTGTTTTAGAAGCAAATATTCAATGTAAAGCTGTAACTAATTGTATTACAAACGCTTTGGTGTGATTTTGAAATTTTGGCGAAATTTTGTTAGAAATGAAATGTTGGCTAAAGCATCCTTATGAGATATAATTATATGCGGCACATGCAATTAAATTTTATATTTTCAAATAAGTATTTCTTATTTATTTTTTTTTTTTATGATTGAACAGATTCTAAATATATTGTAATTTACAAAAACAAAAATAAATGTATACATTCTTACAATCAAATCAAATAATATCTTTCATATACATACATACGTATTATATGTATCAATATGTATTTCCGTCCATATGTAAATAATTCCCTTATTACATTATACAAAAATTTTTCTCAGTGTAAGCCGTATTAACTGCATCCATCATAGCATAATTTTAGGCGCATACATTGCAGTTAGTACAAAACGCAAGCTTAACTCTTTCTTGCTCATTTTACTAAATGTGCTTACTTTTTGTCTATTTCTCTTTTGCAGAAGAATGGATAACAAAAAGAAAAACCGAACTTACAACAACACGTCAAATAGAGACACGCGTAAAGCGACAGTTGGTGCTGGAGGATGGCAAGGTGGTGGAAGATTCAGGGCCAATTGTCTCAACGAATACGACGGAAGATACAGATAAACAGGAAACGGAAACAACAGAGGTGAGTTTGACAGAAAAAAAACAAATGTTTATTAGCATATACATATGTATGTATTACAAATAATTGTATGAATGAGATTTTGCAGTTATGTTTATGTAAGCGTGCAAAATAAAATAAAAAATGCACGATTAACTTATAATAGAAATAGTACAATGAGGAAAAATAAAAATAATATAAAATTTTACGCAATTCGCTAAATCAGATTAATATAATATCAACGATCAGGTTGGAAAAAAATAAATTACTTATTGTAATATAATATTATTTTAAAATTTAGAAAAATTATTTTCGGAGGGAAACCAATTAAAAAGAAATAGATAATAGAATAAAGAATCATGATTCAAATAAAGTTGAATTAGAATTAAAAACCTAAGTAAATGCCTAATTCGAAAATTTAAATAAAACAAGAAAAAACGTTAACTTCGGCTGCACCGAAGCTAATATACCCTTCACAGGTGCATTTCTTTTAGTAACTAAGTGTTCAGTTTGTATGGTAGCTATATGCTATAGTAATCCGATCTGAATATTTTTATCGGAGATTACATCGTTGCCTTAGAAAATAATCGATACCAAATTTAGCGAAGATACATTGTCAAATGTGAAAGTTTTCCATACACGAACTTGATTCCGATCGTTCAGTTTGTATGGTAGCTATATGCTATAGTTAACCGATCTTAAAAATTTCTTCGCAGATTACATTGTTGCCTTAGAAAATAATCTGTACCAAATTTGGTGAAGATACGTTGTCAAATGTGAAAGTTTTCCATACAATGACTTGATTCCGATCGTTCGGTTTATATGGCAGCTATATGTTATAGTGGTCCGATATCGGCCGTTCGGACAAATGAGCAGCTTCTTGAAGAGAAAATGACGTTCGCAAAATTTCAAAAGGATATCTTTAAAACTGAGGGACTAGTTCATATATATACAGACGGACGGACGGACAGACATGGTTAAATCGACTCAGCTCAACATACTGATCATTTATATATATACTTTATAGGGTCTCCGACGCTTCTTTCTGGGTGTTACAAACATCGTGACAAACTTAATATACTACTCTGTACAGGGTATAAACATTTGCCCTCGGCAACCAATATTCATTGTTAGACGAAGTTGAAAGACAAATTCGTACATTTTTGTAAAAAAAACATTAATTTTGGCTGCACCAAAGCGATAATAGCCTTCAGCAGTAAATTTCTTATATCATAAAACGGTATAAAAAGATTCATCGATTTTCATCGACCAGTTTGGAGGGCAGGGCAGGGGCAGCTCTATGCTATAGTGGTACGATCTGAATAATAAGTTCAGAGTTTGTAGCGAACACTTAATTTCGTGAAGATATCTGGTCAAGCAAAATAGTTTTCTTTTCGATATCACTGATTCCGACAAATTCACAGCTTTTTAGTAAGCAAAGGTTAGGTTAGGTTAATCTGGTAGGCCAATAAGCCACATATATATCAGTTTCGGCTCTTTGAAATGCCAGATGGAGTTCAGTTGCTAGATTTAAGAGGAGTAGTCATACATTAGGAAGCCTGCGTTTAACGTGAATTTTAACAAACTCTGCGGTCTCAACATCGATACCTCCTCCAGTGTATCATACCGTGGGGACCTCAGATGCTTACAGCGTAGTCTTGTCAATGCGGCGCAAGTGATCCATTGTTTCCCTAGCGCCCTGCTCTAGACATTTCCTGCAGTCTCCGAGATCTGTCAGGTCGCGGGCATATGTCGCCACCCTACAGTGACCAGTATTCCTATTACGTTCCTACAGTCTCTTCTATCGAATGACAATAGGAATTTTGTGTACTTCCGATCTACAGTTTTGCACATGACTTTTGCAGTTTGCCGTTAGACCCAGGTAGCTCGTTCCATCGGTTTTTTATTTTCTTTGCCATGCTTTTATCAAGATCGTCGTATAGACGATAATCAAGTTTTCGAATGTTAGCCATACACCATTCATGGCAATCTCGTCCACTATTTCATTGCTCTCGATACCTTTGTGGCCTGGCATCCAGTAGAAGTAAAGTAACTTGCTTCTGGCAACACTTTCTACTGTTGCCCTGCTTCCCAAGACGCTTCTGGCCGATATACGATATGAGGTTACTGCCTTGATTGCTACTTGGCTTTTTACGTATATGTTGACTCTGGAATTGCTTGCAGGTACATTAGAGGCTTCCGCAATAGCAAAGACCTCAGCTTGAAATATAGTGCAGTGGTCCGGCAGCTTAAAATATTGCCTTATGGATAACTCTGAACAGTATATTCCCGCACCAACTCCGTCGTCCATTTTCGAGCCTTCCGTATAGATGTTTAGAGTGTTGCGCTTAGCTAACATACCTTAACGCCAGCCATATTTTTCTATGTTTACTTTGAAGCTTCTTTCCCAGTTGAAAAGTGGGATCATTTAGTCGATGTTTGCCCAACCGCCATTACCAACAAGCTATGCTTAGCAAAGACTTGTTGAAAATTTCAGACTGGTATCTCAAAAAGTGAGGAACTAATTCACTTATATACATTAGGGTATTCCATAAAAAAATGGTTTTTATTTCTTTGCTTTGCATCACTCTATTTTATGATTTACCACTCTTGTCTGTTCGAAATTTATCTTTCTACACCTATTACTTTAGAAGGTTATCGATAAAACCAGTCGTTTATGGTCTCAAGTTTTTTCAAAAATATCTGAAAAATTAAAAAAAAAGTTTATTATTAAAAGGTTGAAAAGAAAGTACTTAAAGTCCAAATTAACGGCTCAAAGTTTCTGAGAATTTATTTTAACATAAACAACTAAATTTGTATGTGTCCACGAAGAAATAAAAAATAAAGTTTTAAATGAAACATCCTAATATTCATACGGCCTCCGACGTTTCCTTCTGGGAAATCAATAGTCCCAGTTCAGACCATAAAAATAAATTTATCTAAATCTTTCCTACATTCTCATAATCCGATATATTTACTTCAAAGTCTAAACGGAGTTTAATAGACGATATAGACCGATTCTTTCATCAAATTAAAGAATACTATACCATAGCTTTCTCCAAACATCGTATCGGGTGATTTTTTAAGAGCTTGATAACTTTTTTTTAAAAAAAAACGCATAAAATTTGCAAAATCTCATCGGTTCTTTATTTGAAACGTTAGATTGGTTCATGACATTTACTTTTTGAAGATAATTTCATTTAAATGTTGACCGCGGCTGCGTCTTAGGTGGTCCATTCGGAAAGTCCAATTTTGGGCAACTTTTTCGAGCATTTCGGCCGGAATAGCCCGAATTTCTTCGGAAATGTTGTCTTCCAAAGCTGGAATAGTTGCTGGCTTATTTCTGTAGACTTTAGACTTGACGTAGCCCCACAAAAAATAGTCTAAAGGCGTTAAATCGCATGATCTTGGTGGCCAACTGCCCATGCATCCCGAAAAATGCACTGTTTGGTGTGGTTTGTACGCTGGTGGAATCATTGGACCGTATTTTTTCAAAGATGCTGTTGGACGCAACGTTACGGTGAATGGCGATCGCTATCGTTCGATGCTAACAAACTTTTTGTTGCCAAAAATGGAAGAACTGAACTTGGTTGACATGTGGTTTCAACAAGATGGCGCTACATGCCACACAGCTCGCGATTCTATGGCCATTTTGAGGAAAACTTCGGAGAACAATTCATCTCAAGAAATGGACCCGTAAGTTGGCCACCAAGATCATGCGATTTAACGCCTTTAGACTATTTTTTGTGGGGCTACGTCAAGTCTAAAGTCTACAGAAATAAACCAGCAACTATTCCAGCTTTGGAAGACAACATTTCCGAAGAAATTCGGGCTATTCCGGCCGAAATGCTCGAAAAAGTTGCCCAAAATTGGACTTTCCGAATGGACCACCTAAGACGCAGCCGCGGTCAACATTTAAATGAAATTATCTTCAAAAAAGTAAATGTCATGAACCAATCTAACGTTTCAAATAAAGAACCGATGAGATTTTGCAAATTTTATGCGTTTTTTTTAAAAAAAAGTTATCAAGCTCTTAAAAAATCACCCGATATATGATGCTCAGCACAACATATTCACACAGCTATACCAAGACATCTTTTATAGAGGCCGGTATATAAGGTGTGTAGGCAGAGCTCCTTATACTCGAGTTATGGGACCAATTTCTGCAAGAAAGTTGTAACATAAGCATAGAGTAATTGTAAATGAAGTAGGCGTGGTTGTGGATCCTTTCGTTGTTCTAAGTGGCATCGTGACCAATTTTTTACACTTATCCACGTAATCTTAGGTCCTAAGTAAGCCTCTGTTTAGAAGCCGATTTTCGATTTAATTAATAATTTAGGTATAAGAATATGAACTGATGAATGATGATGTTTGAAATATACCAAAGCCATTTATGGGTTCAATTAAACTTATGTACCCGGAAAAATATCCTTACAAGGTTATTAGTTTAGAATATATAACGAATATATATTCACCTTTCCACCGTTTGGTTTATATTTTTTACTATCGGATTTTTTTAGAGCCTAAATTTCCCTAAAACTTTTATCTTTCGAAGCATTCATTGTATATACGAATACTATATGGTCATTTTAACCAATAAATTCGATAGTATAGTTTTTGGCTCACCCTAATGCACATTTCATAAAGTTAAAAGAACATTACTGAATAACAAAATATCATGCAAAACTCTAAATTCCATTTCAGAAACGCGATTTAGGTATACCCATCGATAGTATAGCAGTGGAGGCCAATGGCGGTGCACTCGAGGCGCCTGACACCGTTGACGGTCAAGTGGCTGTGCTGCCAGCTGAAAACTCCAAAATTATTAAGAAAATGGTGCCGCGCCCAGCAGACGGGCTAGTAAGCGAATCGAACGACAAACGCGTGATTACACACGAGGAGGTCAAGGATTACTTGGAAACGGAAGATGTGCGCAATCTGGGCGATTTCTCGGACGAGGTGAGTGAAACGACCTTTTCTGTTGTTAATATTTTTCACTCTTTTTTGGTTTTTTGAACTCACAAACTTTATTAGTTCACTTGAAATTGTATTGATAGAATTGAATTTTGTGGTAGCTGCGGCTTGTAGAACTGTGCTGTGGCAAATCGAAATTTGCTACGGCTTCAGCACGCGTTCTACATTCAAGCTGAAGAACTAAAAAACAACAAAAACAAAATATATACATATATTGCGCGCTACCAACAGTTGCAAATGCAAATATTTACCAAGAAACTTTGTATTATTGGTCTAGACTTTAGACCAAACAATTGCACACACATACAAACACACAGCGCCGCGGCGTAGGCATTTTTGACTATTCGCAGAAATAATTTCGCGAAAAAAGAAAACCAAAAAATGATAATAATATATATGCGGCTTGCTGTTAGATACTTGTTGTGTAGCCAGCTGGCTGACTAGCTGACTGTGGCTGTTGGTTGGCGGCTGCGGCCTGATAGGCAGGCAAGCTGGTTGGTCTTAATATTAGCTCCAGTCCGGTTATCGAAGTTGAAGTACTCGTTGCTTTGGTTGCATTTTTTCTAGCCAAATTGCGAATTTTCAGCTAATAATGAGGGAAAGGCAAATTTATACGAATTTTAATGTATTTGTGCATAAGCCCATTGTGGTGCGCTTAAGCCGGTGAAGCCGGTGGCATTTAGTGCAAAATATTGCTTGCGATTAAATGCAATTATTGCTGATATCCAAGCACTTATAAATAAATAGTTATATACAAGTATATGTTGGTTGTGTGCACGTGTGTATTTGATAAGGTTTGCTAGATTTAATGTAGAGTAGAAGAAATTGCACTTAAGCTGTATATTAAATAAATTATATTATTGTTGTTGTATTAAAGACACAACTTTTGCAATATTAAAAAGTTCTCTAAGGTTTATATAGAAAACAATTGCTCTGAAAGTACGAAGAAATATCGAACTTACCCCGTGATGAAATTTGACCCGGACTATTCTGCCGTAATCTGAATTGATAAACGATTTTTGTCTAGATTGGTACAACCTTTTTTATGTCTGTGTGAAATTTGAAATTGAATTGAATTGAAATTTTTTTTCCATATTCAATTAGTGTCTGTTTGGCAGCTGTTTTTAACGACTCGAAATTTTTACTGGCGATTTTTACCATGAAAACAAAATTAAAAACGATTTTGCTTTAAAATTTTATAATGAAATCACGGCTACGACATCGTTCTAAATTTTGCAGATGTAGTTATCATCCGCAGAAGTATTTAAGTGGCATAAAGCATACAGTGTATGCCGTGAAGTCATCGAAAACTTGCAAAATAGAACCTTGACTACGTAGCTTAGGACCAAACATTCAACAAACGCAAAATTACGTGGCTTTATGAAATGCCGACGAAATTTTCGAACCATCTAGAGAATAAAGCTCCAAAAAATTAGCTGTAACAAAATTCGTTGAAGGCACTGAAGATCCTGAGGTCTATAACAAATATACGAAGAATTAAATTATGCGATTTGTATTAAAAGACGTGCAAATGGTTTTTTTTTTGTCAGTTCGGGTCTAATTTGATAAGACGATTTTCTCAAAAACAAATATATTAAAGGTATTTTTTTCAGAATGTCAGTACTTCGGAAATATCTATACGAAGCAGGGATCTTAAGGGTTTATATATAGTTAGAAGGTCGAAAAAAGAGAATTTTTCATATTTTTTCTGAGTAAACTTTTAAATTTATTGATCCAAAAATTTTTACACATATTATGGTAACTTCCAACTGTATTTTAAGACTTAGTATTAGTAAAAATTTTTATTTGGAAAGAAAATACAGCTGATCTCCTGGAACTCCTCTCAAAAAAGACGTTTTGCGGTGACCACTATTTCTCTGAATTGAATCCTCTATGTATGTATATTATTCTTAACATTAAGAAAAAATATCAAGAGAAAATCGATTTTTAGAAAATTCTAATTATATACATACATATAACCCTTTAATTAAGTTTTTCAAAAAAGATCTTTATTTGTTTTTTTTAGCATTGTTATCTGTATTTTTATACTTTTACTTTCTTTTAGAACACTTATATTATTAAACTAGTTGAAGAAATTGTGTCATTGATATTAGAAGAAGATTTGAGACTAACACTGTAGTACGTTTAATAATACTGAGACTTATTAGGGCTGTATGCTGTTGCTGTTTTCACATTTAAAGGTATTCTTGCCACTCGTACTGTGTGATGTAGAGTTCTAAAACTGCATTGGAAATTCCCTATAATGGATAGATTTGTGGGATTCATCTCTTAAAAATTGGGTTTTTAAAATTATTCAAATAACCTGAAAACCGATTATTCGAATATCCGATCTGTAACCATTCGTATGAATACACAGTACAACAGCTAATCTGGGGGGTGAGAAATTCCAAGTCAGTGTGATAGTATTAGGTCAGTATAGTAAAACCCTCAAAGGGTTTGGCGTTCGTATGTGTCAGTTTTTTTATGACCTTTTAAATTTGACTATAACATACAGAATATTTTTATTCGAATTCGGTTAATCTGGTTAGACGATTAGTCGTATACCAAGAGCTCTTCTTAAAGAATATTTTTTTTTTAATACGCCTCTGATTGAAAGATTTTTGAAACTAATACACATTTAGAAAACTGCTTCTTATACCTTATAAAGTGCTATCGAGATATGCAAGCTTTGTCAATTGACTAAGACTATTATCATTCTCCAGTGTTGCATTATTATGTCACGTGATCACTTCAGAGAAGTCTTCTAGACATATTATTCATTATTTTATGGTCATGCTAATAGTTTTTAAAGTGCCGTAATGCACAATCTCAATAAATTTCATCGCAATTGACAACTTGCTGCTATTACCTTGAGTTGCTTCACATACATGGAACAATAAACGCATCAACTTTATACCCAAAAGTTTACGTTTCGAGAAGAACTGAAATTTAATTGAACAAATTAAACTATTTGGGGGATCCACTATGGTTATTCTTTTTTTTAGTAGAGGAACGTTACAAGAGCGGGCTGTTACGTAACGCACCCAATGAAAGTGCCTCTAAATTTTCAAGCAAAAAAGTTGATGAGAAGGAATATTCATTCTTGTTGTGCTATACTAAGGCATTGACCAAATCTTACAAAACTTCATATTTTTTTTAGAAATATAAATTTGTTTCATTTAGAGTGAACGGATGTGAGAAAACCCGTCTACTGGACTCATTAAGCTGTGAATACCTTACCTATAACTGTTATGGGCTCATCTCGAGTACCCTAAAGGGCGTAGCTATTCACACAAAATGCGATTCAGCGCAATACAACTCAAAAGGGGATTTCATAGAGCGTTCTTGATTGTTTACATCTTCGCTCTCTCTCCAAAAAATACCTATCTGGTAAAAATATGTCTTCGGAAAGTAAAAAAACATATTAAAAATTAAGTTCTTTCACGCTTTTTGACATTAATATTATTAAATTAGGCCACCTAAATTATGATTTTATCAAATGTATTTCTCTTTAAGATATATTTAACGGTTTTGTATTGGTTTCTAGAAATCTCAATATTTTTTTCTTTCATTTTTCATATGATCTTTGATTAATTACGACAAAAAGTGAGGCCTACAAGGCCTTGAAATGTGCTTTCATGACAGAAATAAATTTTTTTTATTACCATCTTTTGTTAAAACCATTACTAATTAATTTTAATTTAATTTTACATTTCCTCTGCGCTTGCATTTAAATCCATGGTCTACGAGCTGGCAACCAGGCTAAAACCAAAGCAAAAATTTCGCATGGGAACAAACTGTGAACTATTAATAGCGCACATTCGTTATGCTAACCATTGCAATATGTGTTTGAACAAACAAAATTATCCAATATATTGCTTGCTAATGCACCCAGTTTGCTGTATTACTATTTGCACTAGAGTCAAACTCAATAGCTTTGCGCCGAAAACCCAACTCTTCGTCGCCCTTTCGCTGGGAGAGTCAGAAAGCATCTTCAATGCGAGAGCAACTTCTTCTTGTAGACAGCCGATACACACACACACACACACGCACATGCAGTTTTGAAGAGTGTAGTCTATAAACCTGTGTTTATTTTTATTCACTTTGTGGCCAAAGCGAAAATCAGGTTTGCCGCTGCAGTCTTTTGTTTCATAAACCAACCCTAAACAACTTCAACTGTTTCTAAAAAACAAAGCAACAGCACAATAAATGTCAGAAAAGGAGCGCTCAGCTGTATTCTAGCAACAAAAAAAGCCAAGAAAACAACAACAAAAATTAATGATTATATAAAAGCGAAAAAAACAACAAAAGCAATGCTTGGCATTTGCTACAACCGGAGATGAACACTCGAGTCTGCTGCCAGCTATAGCATAGCAATGGCGTTGTAATAGAAGCTGCACACAACTCAAGCCGTAGTTAGTTAAAGCTGCCACAAATATGCTCAGCGCCGACGAGTTACGATTGCAAATAACAGCAACTTACAGCTCTTTCTTTTCTCCGAAGTTTGGCTTTCATTAGAAGTTATGCCATGGCTGGCCATTAAGCAAGCGCTCATCTCCATTAGCAACAAAAACGTAGCAAAGTAGCATGCCAACATCTAGAACAACAACAAAACAAACACCGGAACGAGTTGCATCATGCTGCCGAGTAGTGCGGCTGCGACGTAGCGCGCTGCGTTTACCGCCGCATCCATAGCTAAGGCTTCAACTGCTATGCTCAAACACATAAGCTCGAGTTGCAGAACGGCAGCGCCACTACGAAGTTGGCTGAGCTATACAAACTCGAAGAAAAAGCCACAAGCCACAGTCACAGCCGCAGAGTGGTACAACAGACAACAGCAACACTTTTGACTGCCGCTGGCGCGTTGGTGCGCCGCTCAAGTGCTTCGCGTTGGTAGCGGTGGTTGGCAGCAAAAAAGTCTCTGCCTCTTCGTGGCTGAGTGTTTGCCGCAATCAGTTGTTGTTTGGCATGCGCGACGGTCAGTTATAGTTTTGAACGCGCTTTATCGACGGTGTAGCTTGTGCGGTACGAAGACAAGTAATCGCTGGCTTGAGGAGGCGAACGTGTGTACGCAAGATACAGTTCATATTTCTAGTTCGCTTCGTGTGCGTATATGTGTGTATGTGTTTTTTGTCTATGTTAATAATAATAACATCTTGCTCTGTTTATAACTTACATGGGATATTATGCAAATTGGAGAAAAGAGTGGAAAAAAAAGCAAAAGAGGAAGAAAACACCCAAGGTATTCGTCTCGCTTTCACACTAATTAATTAATTATTTATAGCAAATATCAAGTGTGTTGACTAAGCAGGCAATAAAAAGTTTCTGCAAGCTACCAAAATTAAAAATTATTGGAAAGTAAATAAAAAAAAATTTAATTAACTTTAAAAAAAAATTTAAAAAAAATATAAAATAAATTAAAATTTCATTGAAAATAAATTAAAAAAATTATGAAAAAATATTTATAATATTTAAAAAAAGAAAGTTGAGAAAAATTAATTAAATAAAGTTTTGAACTAAAGTAATTTTATATTGGCTAAATATTAATTATTATAAAAAATAAAACAGAATAAGAAACCATATATATTTTAAAAAATAGCAAATTAATAACAAAAATTAAATTAAATTCATTGTGAAAACATTTTTTTGTTAAATATTATAAAAAATTTACACAGAAAAAAAATCAGAAATAAACAGAATTGAGTGAAAAAAATAAATTAAAATAATTATAAAAAATTAAAACAAAATAATAAAACAACCAAGAAATTAAAGTAATAATAAATTAATCATATAATTCAATTAATAAATAAAAATATTAAGAATAAAAACACTGCTAACACTTCATTTTTTAACAAAATAAAAAAAATTATTAAAATAAAATAATTAAAACCAAATAATAATGAAAACAATAAATCTAAAAAAATAGTGAATTATTCGTGAAAAAAATTAAAATAAACTACAAAAAAATTTTGGTTATAGTAAAAAAAATTAAATACACAATAATAATTATAAAAATTAGTAAATTGATCAGAAAAAAAATTTATTAATGAAAAAAAATTAAATTAAATAACTTATAAAAATTATAAATTTCTGATTATATAATAAAAAATTAAAAGAGATTAATTACATAATTAACAAATTAAAAAATAATAATAAATTAATTACATAGAAAAAAATTAATGAAAAATATTAAAAAAAAATATATAAATTTTGGTTAACTCACAAAAACATTAGGAAAGATGAATAATATAATTAACAAATTGAAAAAATAATTAATTAATTACATAGAAAATTAATTAATGAAAAATAATAAATTACTTAAACAAAAACATTGGTTTCAGTAATGCCCATAAAAAAATTAAAAAAAAACAACAAAAATTAATTTAAAATAAAAAAATACAAAGTAATCTTAAAGAGACTTGAAATTGAAAAACCCACATAACGGTAACTGCGGTCGAAAATCGATTTAATGCAACCTTGGAGTACACAAAAAAGAAAAAGAAACCGAAGCAACAACAAATGAAATGAAATACATAATTAGCAGTGCATAAAATATAAATACAACAAATCAAATAAATACAAACAAAACAACAACAAGCATGATACTTCAAACTACGTAACAATTGTGAAAGACAATCAAACAAATAAACACAAAAAGCAGCAAATATCTGAATAAAAGAGCAACAACATTGCATAGGCGATCAGCTACAGAAACCAAATACAACAGAGCAACAGAGAAAAGGTAAAAATGTGTATCACAAAAGTGTTTCGTCGACTCAAAATCCGGCAAGCGGTCGCGGTGGTGACGGCTGCTGCTCGGACGGCCTTCTATGAACACCTCCTTTAACCGCCGACCTCAGCCACGCACTGAGCGCAAGCGTTAAACGGCCTTTACGATTACATACACACATACATACATACATATGTAGAGTATGTGTTTGGAGATGATGATAATAGTGTTTAGAGCTGTGGCCAACTGACTAAATGACACAGCCATAGCAATTGCATGTTGTTGTTACTGTTACTTGAGGCAGTTGTGCCGTTGCGCTTGCTGTTGCTGTTGGGCGCTAGCGCTAATGACTCGCGACTGTCGATGACGCTGCCGCTGCCGCTGCCGCATGCCGGAATGCCCGATGACGGCAAAATTGTGGTTCAATTTCGTATTGCAGATGCTAACGCTGTTATTGTTGTTGTAGTTGTTGTTATTGTAAACGTTACTTTGTTGCTGTGCCTGCGGTTGCGCCGTTTGCGGATATTTTAATGTGCAAGGGAAGTGACAAAATAGCAAAAACAGCAACAGCAACTGCGAAACAAAAGACTTAAGCAACGAACTTGATCTTTTATTCTATGCAGTGGCGAAAGCAACAACAACAACAACTATAGCGAAAATACCAGTACTACTGACTCAGCATTCGCATGGAGGTTAAACGATAACAACAAATCAGCCAGAAGAAGAAGAAGAAGTGGGAAGAAGAAAACACAAAAGCGCACACCAACAAATGCAAAAACAGCTAGCGCTACACGCGTACACACGGCAGGGCGTAAAAATGGCTAGAATCTGTGTTGGCCTGCAGTGATTGAATTTATTGTAGAAACAGTGTGTAATATGTGTGGAGCAGCTAAGGCGTTGTTGTTGCTGCTGTTGTTGTTATTCCAGCAGCTGCTGCTGCTCCTCTCGCATGCTAACCAAATGAACGGACTCAAGTGAACTATAATAAATTTAATGATTTTTGTTGAGTTCCTTTTTGCTCATTTGTGCCACAACAGTGGCGGCTTCTGCCGCTTCTTACTCTTCTGCTGCTTTTTCTTCGTACACACTGTAATAAAAGTGTGGAAGAATAAGTTTTTGCCAAGACGCACCTTCGACGCAGACTGCGTCGCCTCTTCTCTACCGTTTATACCCCCAACATCAGCTTAATCAACAGTCGCCTCATCCGCAGCATCATCATTATGACCGCATGCTGATTACTTTAGCTGCCTTCTTGTTGTTGTTGTTATTGCCATTGAACATCTAAGTTGGCCGTAAACCGGTACTGGGCAATTACCTAGACCGGGATGGGGAGTGGCAGCATATACGGTTGAAGATGAATAGACAAAAGAACTCTTCTAGTTCTAATTCTAATTTTAGTTAGAATGTTGTGTGCAAGTTGTTGATATTCGGTTAGTCTGCGATGCTAAAAATGTGCGGAAGTATCAGAAAATAAATAATAGCCCAATAACAGCTAATCTGTGTGGCAAATCAACTCACGCTGTTGAGGCATGAAAGTCGTGCGGGTATTCTGCAGTGATTCTTCTATTTCTATTTTTGCTTCTTGTTACATCAGTGTTGTAAACAAATTAACTGTACTTCAGCGTATTATTTACATACTAATCTGCACTTTGCTGTTAGTTTGGGTGAACATTTCGCAGTAATTAGTGATGCGTGGCGTTTAAGAAAGACTTTACTCTTTGGGTTCCATGTCAAACATTTTGTTATAAAATGTGTTCAGAGTTGCATTCAAAGTAGATTCGACAACACTGATTAAATAAATGACACAATAAAGATATCTTATTTGTGTTTATAATGAAAAAATCGAATAAATCCCTTCCTGGTAGCGTTTATAGTTATGATCAATGGCTGCCTGACATAGAAAAAGAGATTCATATTAGGTTGTCAAATATCTCCCTTCCGCCTTTTTGTCTTTTGAATTTCGCGACTATGTGTAAAGCGCTACAGAGCTCGTATCTGGCAATACTACTTGTATACATCTTTGAAAGGTCTTGACATAATCTACAAAACGACGATAGGCATGATTAGTTTGGATATTGCGGTTAACAGTTATAGACGTGTAAACATGGAGTTCACTAACACCGAAATTCGCGTTCTTTTAAAGTTTTCCTTCGTTAAAGGCAAATCCGCTAGAGAAAGGTTCCGTAAGATGTTTTGGGGGATGGTACTCTAAACTTCGCACGGCAGAGGAATGGTTTCGACGATTCAGAGCGGATGAAAACGACACCATGAATAAGCCAGTCGGCGGAAGACTTGTGACGACGAACACCGATCAAATCATGGAAAACATCGAGTTAGATCGATGTGGTATCTTGCGACATCGCCCAGAAGATGGGAGTTAGTCACCAAACTATTTTAAACCATCTGCAGAAGGCTGGATACACAAAAAAAACTTGATGTCTGAGTGCCGCATGATTTGACGCAAAAAGTTCTTCTGGACCGAATCAACGCCTGCGATATGCTGCTGAAGCGGAACGAACTCGACCCATTTTTGAAGCGGATGGTGACTGGCAACGAAAAATGGATCACATACGACAATATCAAGCAAAAATGGTGGTGGTCGAAGGCCGGTGAATCGTTCCATACAGTGGCTAAGCCGGGATTGACGGGCAGGAAGGTTTTGCTGCGTGTTTGGTGGGATTGGAAGGGAATCATCCACTATGAGCTGCTCCCATAAAGCCAGACGCTTAATTCTATTATCTACTGCGAACAATTGGACCACCTGAAGCAGGCGATTGACCAGAAGCGTCCAGAATTGGCCAACAGGAAGGGTGTAATGTTCCACCAGGACAACGCCAGATCACACTCTTCGTTGTTGACTGGTCAGAAGCTACGGGAGCGCGGATGCGCTTTTATCTTCTTCTTCATAATTGGCGTAGACACCGCTTACGCGATTATAGCCGAGTTAACAACAGCGCGCCAGTCGTTTCTTCTTTTCGCTCCGTGGCGCCAATTGGATATTCCAAGCGAAGCCAGGTCCTTCTCCACTTGGTCCTTCCAACGGAGTGGAGGTCTTTCTCTTCCTCTGCTTCCCCCGGCGGGTACTGCGTCGAATACTTTCGGAGCTGGAGTGTTTTCATCCATCCGGACAACATGACCTAGTCAGCGTAGCCACTGTCTTTTAATTCGCTGAACTATGTCAATGTCGTCGTATATCTAGTACAGCTCATCGGTCCATCGAATGCGATGCCGTGCCCAATGCACAAAGGACCATAAATCTTTCGCAGAATTTTTGTCTTGAAAACTCGTAACGTCGACTCATCGGTTGCTGTCATCGCCCAATCCTCTGCACTCAGTCCGAAGTAGCACCTGTTGGCAAGAGCAATCCTGCGTTGGATTTCCAGGCTGACATTGTTGGCGGTTTTATCACATCCGCCATATAGCCCGGACATAGCGCCAAGTGATTACCACCTGTTCCTGTCCATGGCAAACGCGCTTGTTGGTGTAAAGTTGAACTCAAAAGAGGCTTGTGAAAAGTTACTGTCTGAGTTCTTCGCAAATAAGGAGGGGGCTTCTACCAAGTTACAGTCTAAATGGAAACAGATTATCGCATATTTCAACTAAATCCGATCACTGTAAAACTTTTTGTAAGGCATTGAATAAAGAGCAAATACGCGGAAGGGTGATATTGACAACATAATATTTCAAGAAATTAGTTCATAGCTTGATATTTAGCTTCAATTTTTTTGTAAAACTTTAAAGATGCAGGTGTATTTAGAAAGTTTAAAGTTTGGCATAAAACATCCTGCAATTTATTGTGTTTAATATTGTTGTAGAATGAACCTTTAGACAGATCTAAATTCGGTTTCTCTTAGGTAAAACCCCATAGTTTGATGTGTGGTTGTAACACATTACATTTCACCACCTCACTGCAGTCTCTCCAGGACAGTCATGTTCTGCCCTCTTTCTTGAACATTGCGATTTGATCCCTTACTTCCAGTCAATGAATTTTTCACGCTTTCCTTTCAATGTGTTCTATGATTCTCATTTCAACTAATTTGAAGTGCACCAATTTGGAATATTTTGCTCCATTAGGGCAGAGTGACGAATTACTTATTTTTATAATATTTTTAGAATCGCTATTCACTGATATTTATTCAAGTCACCGTTGTATGAATATATTATGTGTGAATTTACAGTGCTCTGTATCACAAACTTTACTGATTTTATCATTTACTTTAAGAACTTCTAAAGATTTGTATTTGTGCTTATAATATCGTTACTAATATAATAAATTTGTCATCTGAGATAATATATGGGAATTCTGTAATGCGCACGTTCATGTCGCACACCCAGTCAATATCGCAAGCGCGATAAATATAAACAAAGAGCTGGTTCATTCCACAATAATCAGTAATTGTAGAAGCATTGAATCAAAGTCTTCAGCGTTTCACTTTCAAGTAATCATTATAGGTATTATTGAATATGATTAAAAAACGTAAACTTCGGTTGCACTGAAGCTCTTCACAAATAAAGAGGTTTCCACATAGCAACTTAATTTGAATTTGTTGCGTTAGTGTGAGAGTTATAATATATGATATAGTGGTTCGATATCGGCGGTTCCTTCAAATCAGCAGCTACTTGGAGAGACTATAGACAAGATGAACTTGTCTAAATTTACTTAGTTCGTCACTCTGATGAAATAAACATATAGTTTTTATAGGGTCTCCGAGATTTCCTTCTGGATGTTACATGCTTCCTAGCAAAGTTAATGTACCTAGTTCAGGGTGTACAAAAAGTATTCTACTTATGCTTGAATTGGATATGGAAAACATGAGATGATATGTTAGAATTTGACCCGGACTTACAAAACCAAAAACAAAACTATTCTCCCGTTTTTAAACTCTTGCAACATGTTGCTGCAGAGTATAATAGTTTTGTTCACCAAACGGTTGAACGTATCATTTAAATCGCAGCAATATATGGTCGATATAGGGTTATGTTTATATCAATTATCAGGATGACGAGATGAGTTGAAATCCGGCTAACTGTCTGTCTGTCTGTTCGTCTGTCCGTGCAAGCTGTAACTTGAGTAAAAATTGATATATCAAGGATTAAACTACGAATGCGCGTTGTTTGGCAAAAACCAAAATCAGATCACTAATAAACATTTACTTGAAACATGATGATTATTATATTAAATGTAATAGTCTTTATACAGTTTAATATCATGGTGAAAAAATTTGAAAGCTTACTCAATTGTAAAAACACAGTATAAATCGTAGTCGTGTCATCCACACGACTTTATTGCAATTATATATTGTAGTCAGTTCGATGTGGGCCAAGTTTTGAGAAACTTTTCAGAACTTCTTCTGCAGTGACTTCAATGTCATGAGGCGTTTGTAGTAACGCCAGGCCGATCAATCTATCTTGAAGCATGTACGTCCTCAGCCACGTTTTCATGCGAGGAAGTGTCGAAAAATAGTGTTCACAGGATATGAGAATAAAACTATGAATTATGGGTATTGGTCTACATCGCAGTTCTTCAATGTATCCAATGCAGTAGTCGGTAACTTTTATTTTGACTTTTGCCTCTGCCCCTAATGACACTACCAGTGATCAAGTTCAACTTTGACTTTCAAACGTCACACGATGTTGGCATTAACCAAAAGGCCTTTGAATCTATCTATCAAGCAATCAATAAAATTCTCCATTTTTTTTGGTTTTCAAAGCACTTTTTCTGGAAGCAGCAAACTCAGTTGAAACCAATCCAATACTTCTCTAGAAAAATGCGCCTTCATATCTTCGCCGATTGTGTTCAACAAAGGAATTTACACTGAAACCCTGTAGTATTCTTCGCGTATCACAAAGAAATTTTCGCATTTTGTTGTCGACCGCAGATTCTTGGGTTTTCTTCGACAGCTTGCAGTTCTGACGCCATTTTTTTGTCTCAGAATTAATGGATCTAAAATGTCCGTCAGCTTTTTGTCTTCTATTTGGGAACGAAAAAGTTCGTCAGCTTTTTGTCTTCTATTTGGGAACGTTACAAACATTTCCACCTCTGAATCCGCCACCTGTCTTTAACTAACTAGCATGATATGCCTTTGAAAAACGCAATAGAAAACTTGTTCTTGTAAAATCTGGTAGAAAATATTAACTCAGAATGATTAATTTCGTGGATGATAGTGAATGGTTACTATTATTTTTTTTTTAATGAATGAAATAATGTTCCTTTGAATATATGAACTTATTTTTCGAAATAATATGCATGTAACGGTCATTCAGCATGTACAGATATTCGGTAGTGCGTTATTGCCTCTTGGGGCGTTTCTAAAAAAGGTTTACCAATTGTGTTAAAACTCATGACGAAAATCAGCAAACCGTTAGTTGACCTGTAAATATTAAAATGCAAAGTTGTCGCATCAAAGTTGTTTTGTTTTTCTCATTAAAAAATGTTTTATCAAAAAACGAAGTTCACTTTTTTATTATAAAAAAAAACATCAAAGTTAGCATCACTTTGAGAACAATAACTTCACAACGATTGGATGAAATATCATGAAGCTTTGACAAAATTTCCTATACTACATATATGTATATAGTTAATACTCTCACATACAGATTTTTAGTTTGTGGCGAAATTTCTTATTCCGACCAAAAACATTTCACTTTCATATAATTAATTATGAGGCCTTAGTTTAATCCTTATACATTTGTTTCTTCCACCTGTTGCGTTGGGTGGATTATCAGTTGAGTACAGTATTTAGGAAAACTTTATGAATATTGTAAATTACTTATAGTTACATAGCTTTCCATAAAAGTGCATATATAATATATCATTCGTAATAGACGAAAAGAAGGTTTACGCAATCCAAATTCAAATAAAACCGTTGTTGCAATTAGAATTCCCAAAAATAATTTCGGCGTCGCGTTGTTTGAGAGACCATCAATTTTGATTTATTTTATTATTTTAAACACTTTGAAGTGAATTTTAATTAAAATTCTTAGAAATGCATGCCATGGTAAAATCAGCGATAATACATGCATAATTATTTACATATACCTATATACATATATAGATACATACGTGAGTTGACTGCCACACAACACGCCACATGCAAGTGTAAGTACAGATGCATGTATGTACGTTGCAGCGGCGTATTACGAGTAGTTAATGCAGCACTTGATTACGTTGCTTAAGAACATGCCTTGCATGCAGACTTGTAAAAGCGTAAATATCGCATAGTCTACTATATAAGTATGTGTGTGCGTGCGTGGAGATATGCAATAATCGATACATACACACATAACTGGCATGTAAGGAGGCCTATCGATGGTGGCACCGCCCAATCCACTGTTACGTGCGCCGCAGAAACCAGTCGAAGAACGCCTTGCAGCACGAACAACCGGTGCGCCGGAGCTGCCGGAGAAGCCAGAACAAAAGCCGCTGACAGCCAACCTACACGTAACTATGTGTGTGGCTGTATGTGGTTGCACAAGCGTTTGCGTTCGCCGTTGGCGCGGCAAGCAGTTGGGTTTCTTGCATGCAAATGCGAATATTTACACCCAAAAAACAGCTGAGGCAGCGCCAAACGGAGGCAGAACGCGCCGCTACATTCACAAATACAACGAAGCTAGCAAAAAATAAGAATAATTATGTATATGTGACTGTGTGCGCACGCATAGGCACATGCCACACATACACGCGCTTGCAGCTAGCCCATATCACCCACCAGCTCACCACCACCTCTTGTTCGCAGTGCCAATACGCGCAGCTATCGCCCGCCTGTTCATGTCGAACAACTCCCAAGGTAAACGAGTCTTGGGAAAATGAACAGTCGCAGTGCCAATACGCGCAGCTATCGCCCGCCTGTTCATGTCGAACAACTCCCAAGGTAAACGAGTCTTGGGAAAATGAACAGTCGAACGTTGCCCCTTTGCCATTTCTATATATGAGTATTTATGTATATTCATATTTGCAGTAGCCAACACACACACACACACACATGAATCAACATAGCACAACTTCGCCTTCGACACCCAGCAGCGCCACAGTGGGATGCGTTGCGCGGCACTCACGATCTTCCCCGCAGCCGCTGCGCTGCTTTGTTAACCTCAGCTGCTGCCGAAATGAAGTATGGTTGAAAGAAAGCAAGTTTCTTCTTGGCATCGTCTTATATGTAAAGCTAAATTCGTGTGTGAGTGTGTGTGCGTCGCTACTAACGCCTAACCCTTGTCACCGCAGCAATCTGCTGTAACTACTTACCTAGATGACTAGCTTTGCTTGTTTTACCTTGTCTTGTCCGTTGGTCTTGTCATGTCTCGTTTTGGTAGATTTCGCCTTCGCCTTCTATTTAATGCCACTCTGCACTTCAAGTGAAGTCAATGCTGCTGCTTTTCTTTCTTCTTCTTTTTTCTATTGCTATATTTTGCTTATTTTGTTGTTGTTGTTGTTGTTGTTGTTGTTGCACAATTCAAAAACTGCCAAGTGGACTGCCATAAAAAGTAAGTTGTGGTGGACTCATGTTTTGATATCGCTGCTGAAGTTGGACTTTTGTTACATTGCGCTGATTAGATGATTGTGTCTGGTTAGGCTGGAGAAATTGTGAGAGTCAGTGGTTCCCAATATTTGAGTCTAGGTGAGTTGGAGAGGCTCTTGCTTTGAGTGGGTTGAGCGTTCAGCAGAATTTCTCTTCCAAAATGTTTTTTGGTTCCTTCGGACGTTCACGGCGAGATCGGTTAAATATAGAACTACTCACGATCTATCGAAGCTCTTCCTTAGGATTATCTGTACCTTTTAAATTATATTATTCGCTCATCGCTTATATTTGGCTTCCAAATAACTTTCTACATTTTTAATCCAAGTAACGTCAACGCTGAAGGCTAATCCTTTTCGATGTTCCCTACTTTTTTAAAGAAAAAAACACAGAAAATTCAATTTTAATGTTAAACGTTAATTATCATTCGAAAGATCCAAAGATGGCATCTATTTTTGAAGATTATTTATTTCAATAATTGGCCGCGGCTACGTCTCAGAGGGCCCATCCGTTGAGTCCAATTTTCGATGACTTGTTCGAGCATTTCGGGTAACTGGCAAATGACACGCGTGATGTGTTGCTCCAAGGTCTGAATTGAAGATGGATTGTCCGCATAGACTTCACATATCCTGAGGATATGTCTAACGACGTGATAACACATGATCTTTGTGGCCAATCGACTGGCCCAAAACGTGAAATTAGCTGCTCACCGAAGTATTCTCTCAATAAATTCATTGATTGATGCGATGTGTGGGAAGGATGGCCGTCTTGTTGAAACCAAATGTCGTTGAGATCACAAGCTTCAATTTCAGGCATCAACTAGTCGGTTGTCATGGCGCAATAACAGTCGCCATTGATGGTTATGTTCTCACCGGCATCATTTTTGAAGAAATATGGAGCGATGATGTCACCGGCTCACAGACCACACCAAACCGATGTTCAGAAAATAAAATGGCAGTTCATGAATCTTTTCAGATTGCTCTTCTTCCCAAGTAAGGCCATTCTGTTACATACCTATTGAGCCAGAAATGTAACTCATTTGGCTCGAAAAGGTCGGATCTTTTTGGTACTTTACCCATACCCATAGAGCGAAGCAATGTCGCTTGGGAAGTTCGAGCGGCTTCTGTTCATGCACAAACTGTATTTTAAACGCTTTCAATTTAAGATCTTGACATAAAATGCGCCAAGTCGTTCCATCCGTTAGTCCGAGTTGCTACGAACGGCACTGAATCGAGTCTCCACGTTCTTCGTGTACACTCTCAGCTACGGCTGTGTTCACTGCGTGCTGGTCTATTCGGTCGAATATTATCCAATAATGAATGCTGGTACTCAAGATGGGTGATGGTGTTGCGAATAGTACGCTCAGTAGGCCGATTCTGTTGACCATAAGTTGATCGAAAAGCGCGAAACATATTCTTTACAGAACGTGAATTTTCGTAATAAAGTAAATATTTTTCAGACGTAAGTCTTTCCATGATGAATTACCAAACAATACAGAACAACAATAACATGATAGCTTGACACGATGCACTCGTGATTTGTCAAAGAAGGGCTTTGAAGAAAGTACATCTACTTAGATCACCCGTTATTTAGCTTCCAAATGACCTACATCTTTATAGTTATAGATTAGTAATGATAATACCCTTAGTCGTCAATATCAAATCTGATATGTGTATGAAAAGACTTCTATCGAAACCATCAGCCCTTCAAACCCGCTTAAAGGTTCTTAATATGTAGATGATATGCGCTTAGGCTTATTGTTTTATCTTCCATGAAAGTATGAACTAAATTCTAATTATTAATTATTGAATAAAATATATAGATATTTAAGAACGGTGTAGTTATATCGAATCCATCGTCAGATTAGCATTTTGTAAAGAATTCAAGAATTTTTCTTTGGCAATGCCTGCACCAGTTGTGAAAATATTTTGTTTGTATATTCTACCAATCCGTCAATTATTTCCTCTCTTACTCGTTATTTGGATGTTTCTCTCTCGAAATATTCCCCCTTTTCTCTCTCTTTCTCGCCGTTTCTCTCTATCTCCCTCTAACTACTTATCTTTCTAAAGCCTTGCATTTCACAAGGAAGCCCATACTACAAATAAATCACTTTGGGAACCCCTGCATTAAACAACATAACACACTTAAAACCATTTATATAGTTACAATAAATATTATTGTTGTAGTCTTCATTATTTGCGTGTTCAACATACAATACATATTTATTGACAAGATGCTGCTCATGCTCGCCGTGCTTTTTTTATGATTCGTTTATTTTTTTTTATGATTTGTGTTTTTGTTTGCAAGCATTAGTGTCACACATTTACTTGCCACAAGTGACTTTCGCTAGTCACAGTAATTTGCAAATACAAAAAGGCTTGCATAAATACAGACATACAAAGAGCATCTAACACCCGTCTAACTATCACACTAAGCTGGGTCTTTGACACTTCTTTGCGCTGCATAAGTGGCACCAAGAAAGCCATCCACGTTTTTACTACAACAAACGACAGTGGTTCACATAAATCCCTTGGAAAAAGTTGCCACTTAGTTTTTTTCCTCACATTACGAGATTTAAATTTTAATCTTTGCTTTCGACTTGCATTCGTTAATTGTTATGTAACTTTTCAGTTGTTCGGTTGTGAATTTTATGAATTGCAGTTTCCATTATTACCATAACTTGTAAAATTAAAAATCAACCAATTTTTTGTCAGAAACATTTCGAGGAAGAAGTAAAAATTGTTATTTCACTGATTTTCAATTCATGTTTAGTCATTCGTCTGAGAGCAAGACGACTGTGAGAAAATTTTCTATTAAAGCATTTTATCATTTTGAATTTGTAAAAAATAAATTCGTGCAAAGCGCCTAAGTAAGCTGACGCTATTGTATACGTATTTATAGTGTCGGAAGTTCTCTCTCAATGGTGCCTGTATCGCTTGGTTGTGTGTGGCAGGTACGCAGTGTGGCGTAGGCTAAAATCCCTGTTTATGCAAAATATGGCATCAAAAAGCTTCTCATAAATATTTCAATCGTGCGCAAGCTGCTTATAACTCGAAGGGTCAACATGCAATGTATCAAGATACAAGTGCAATTAAAAAATAAGCGAAAAATGTTTCAAAATTGCTATTTCCATATAATTGATATACATAGCTACCGTCGGAACCTCCTCCAAAAATTCTAATCTTATAAAGGCTCCATTAGTTTATCATTCACTTGAAGTAATGTAGAGACCAAAAGTAGTATGTAAATGGTACACCTTATCTCATTTATATTGTCTAAGCTCTAGTTAAATTGTAACTAATATGCAGTATGCAGTCTGCAAAACCGTCAAAAAAAGTTGATTTATTAATTAAAACTAAATTAGATAGGGAAGATATATGCTTAGAAGATAAATTAAAATCGTCGTCATAAAGGTCTTCCCTCATAAAATTTTGCGTTTTTGCAACAGCTTCAGTTTGAGAAATTTCGAATAATGTCTTCATTCATTATTACATATATCCTGTGTATACGTATATTAAGTTCGCCAAGAAGCGAGTAACATCCAGCAGGAAACGGCGGAGACCCTATAAAGTATATAACGGGGTTTTCAATAAGCGCGCTACAAAAATTGTTATAAATTTTCGATTTCAAGCATAAATCGGCCTATACCACTATAATTTCACGTTCGAGTTTCGTACGAAGTTCATCAATCATCGCTTGGCTTGTTGGCATAGCCCATAGACTTGACGTAGCCCCACCGAAAATAGGCTACCGGCGTCAAATCGTACGACCGAGGCGGCCAATTGACGGGGCCATTTCGTGAGATAACACGTTCACCAAACTTGATTATCAATAAATCCATTGTGACATTCGCTGGGTGGCTTGTGGCGCCGTCATGTTGGAACCACATATTGTCCAAGTCGTATCATCCAATTCGGACCAAAAATATTCGATTATTCGATTCTCATTCACAGTAACGTGCTGGTCTTGATCATCATGGAAGAAGTACGGTCCAATGACGCCGCCGGCTCATGAACCGCACTAAACCGTAATTTTTTCGGGATGCAATAGTGACTTATGGAGTACGTGTGGATTGCTGCCTGACCAATAACGCAAAATTTACTTATTGACGAAGCCGTTCAGCCAGAAATGAGCCTCATAGCTGAAGATCATTTTTCGATGAAAATCCAGATAATTTTCAGACTGTTGTTCAGCGCAATTCACGAACATACGACGATTCTGGTGGTCAAGCGACTTCATTTCTTGCGTCAATTTGATCTTGTAAGGATGTAGATCAAGATCTTTTCGCAAAATTCGTCACAACGACGTCACAGATATACCCAACGCTTGAGAACAACATATGAGAGAATGAGTCATGGCGGAGAAAAATATGGCGTCATTTGCTGCTTTTATAGCGTCCCTATTGAATAAGCCATTATGTATGTAAGTAACCAGCGCGACGAGCTTAGCCGATTTAGTCAGGTCCTTCTGTTCGTATATAAACATCTCTCAGTTTTTGAGGTATCGATCAGAACTTTTAGACACATCCATTTCTCTTTAAGAAGCTGCTCATTATCGAAACCGATATCAAACCACTTTAGCATATATCTGCCATACAAAACGACAAATGTCACACAATAATGATTAGTGTTTAGTATGCCCTTGTCTTTCTGAAGTACATAAAGTGCATTCGGCGATTTTTTCGATGAGTGAAGTTATTCAAAAAAGAAGTTCCATTAAATTCTGTGTGCGCAATAGAATTTATGGTGCCAAAACGTTCAGAATGTTGGAAAGAGTATTCGGTGATAATTGTTTGT
The DNA here is from genome assembly GCF_016617805.1 of Bactrocera tryoni. Lineage (NCBI taxonomy): Eukaryota > Metazoa > Arthropoda > Insecta > Diptera > Tephritidae > Bactrocera > Bactrocera tryoni. The sequence goes on from NC_052502.1 coordinate 44,808,666, forward strand.
TGCGAGCAAGTGTTTTTGAGCGGTACAAATTATACAAAGAGGGTCGAGAACGCGTTAACGACGAACCACATCAACATGATGATCAACACGTCAATAAAATAAAAGAATTGCTGCTTGAGAATCGACGATTAACAGTCAGAGATCTTACCGGCATTGTTGGAATACCGGATGGATCAGTGAAAACCATTTTGATACATAATTTGTGCCTAAGAATAGTGAAAGCATGATTGGTTTCAAAATCACTTAATTTTTTCGAAAAACAGCGTTGCGTTAACGTCTGTGAAACAATGCTTTACGACTACCATGATATCATGAAACGTATTATTACCGGCGATGTGTCTTAGAGCTATGCTTACGACCCGGAATCAGAGATGAATCGGCCGAATATTATGGCAAAGGTGAGCCGAAGACGAAAAAACCACAACAGCAGGCCAAAATTCAATGATATGTTGACAGTTTTCTTCGATTATCGCGGTGAGGTGCACACCGAATTCCTTTCAACTGGCCAAACTGTCAACGTGGAAAACAATTTGAATATTATTCGTCGTTTGCGCCGAGCTCTTCGTTAGTTTTTCGCCAAATTTCCTACCAATATCGTGTTGCAACCACCGTATTCGCCTGATTTAGCTCCATATGATTTCTAGCTATTCAGAAAACTCAAACGACAGCTCGGGGGGAAACCATTTTGTATCAATTCAAGACATTAAACGTGAATCGCTATGCGCATTGAAGGTTATTCCGGAAATTGTGTTTAACAATTGTTTCGAGGAGTGGAAAAAAGTTGGAACAAGTGCATTAGGGCCAAAGGGGATTAGTTTGAGGAAGGCGACATAAATTTTGAAGAATAAATTAAGAATTTTAAAGTTGTAAACAAAGTTTTACTATTTTCTGCTCATAGCAGTATATCTCAAATTGTAACCAATCTACCTACTAGTATGTGTATATCTGAATTAGTATCTTTTGGCTTATACTATATACAACTTATTTTCTATATAAGGCGAAACTGGTTAATTCCCATACAACATTAAAAAGCTTGAATAAAGCTTGTTGGGTCAACATTTTTATATAAATAAACGCGTGTGACACAATTGATACACCCTGCATGTTTACTTAAAAAGCGAATAGTAAAACGAATTATAAATTTGTTGAAGTTAAAGTTGCAATAAATGATAATGATTTAGTATAACAGCAAAACGATCAAAACTCGTTATTTGAAATCAAATACAATATCACTTGTGCTTCACAAACCCAGTTACGATGCTTTCGAACAAAATATGGCATAAATATCATTAGAAACCAGCATCGACAGGTTTGACCTGCCAGCGACAAATCTGGACAATTACCACTGGCGCCTGCAAACACAAAGAAGCGCAGAGGTCCATTTTAAATGAGTTTTGTAGCGGCGGCATCGCTGCACCAAATCATCATGCAACGGTACAAGTAATTAAATGCTGACATGACAGTGAGTGTCACGGTATCGCTCTTAATAGGTTTTCGAAAAGAAAAGCTAAGCAGCACAACAAAGCGGACGCAATTATCTAATAATGAAATGGAAATCGATGAAAGGCACAAAGCCAACAATACAAAGGCGCAACAACAGCACATCGCAAGGAAAGCATCATTGCACCATTGTACACTTTGTTGCTGTTGGTTAATGTGTTGCTCACTCGTGTTTTGCTTTTCGCTGTTGTTGTTATGTACCCATGCTACACAACCATTGTTTGAGTGCCGTTGTTGTATTTAATGTTAACACTACTTGTCATTCACACGCTCATAACAACAATTGTGCGCATGCGCATGCGCGTCGAGCTCATTTAAGGCAGCATCTAATGGAGCATGCGCCGTCAGCATCTCGTGTTTATTTGACGTAATAATTGCTGGTTTAATTTGTGAATTTATTTACGTTGCACTCTTGCCATTGAACCAGTGCGCCGAACAATGTCAATAAGCAAAGTGCGTTAATGGCAAAAATGAGCAATAAAAAATTAAATAAAATTAGAAAAATACAAGCACGCTTTCTACATGCAACTTCGCAGGCCAACTTTTTGCATTGCTCATATGACTACGAAGTTGTTGTTGTTATTATTTTCATTGACGTTTCTCTTCGCCATCTACTTGTTTGGTTGCTGCTGCTAATAGCTGCCCATATGTATTAGCTTTTGTGGTTTGAAAATAACTTCGCCGTAGGCACAATGCACTGAGCAAAGCTCATGCAAGTGTATGCACACACACATACACACGTATGTACATACAAGTCAAACTCGTACCAAAACTAAACTCTCGACCATAGTTGACCTTAATGTATGCCAGTGGGTGGACAAGCACATGTTTTTAGCTAATAAATATGTAGTGTGTCCGTCTCTCGTTGTATTCAAAAGTATGCAAATAAGCACCAAACAAATAACAGCACATTCAGGCTGACCGAGGTCGATAAAGGTTATTTTATAAGATGTTGTCAGTTAAGATTTTATCGCTCAAGTACTCGTATACTTCTGTGCCCAAAAAATAAGATGACATTTGAATTTAAACTGAGCGCTTCGAAGGATTTGGAGAACTATTTTTTTTAGGTTGGTAGTACTGTCAGTCACATCTATGTCAAATTTCATGTCAAAATATTCATTCACGTGTCGTTTTGTGAGCTGCTAAAAGTGAGTTTTTCGGTTTTTACGGTGTCGAAATGTGTTGAGCAAAGAATTTGCATTAAATTTTGTTTACGGAATCAATTTTCTGCTGCGGGTACGTTGAGGATGGTGCAGAAAGCCTTTGGTGATGAGGCTATGTCTAAAAAAAATGTTTACAAGTGGTACTCGTATAGTGAATTCCAAGCCGGCCGTGAACGTGTCGAAGACGAAAAGCGTCCAGGGCGACCATCAACCTCAACCGACGAAGCTCACGTTCAACAAATCAAAGACTTGGTGTTGAAAAACCGTAGATTAACAATTAGATCGATTAGAGTTGGCATATCGAAAGGCTCAGCCATTACCATGTTTTGGGCCTCAAGCGCGTCAAATCTCGATGCTTTCCGACTACCAGGGTGTCATGAAACTAACTGGCGATGAGACTTGGATCTATACTTACGATAACGAAACAACCGATCAATCGAGCGAATATCGTGCCAAAAGGGAGCCGAGACCAAAAAAATCGCGCCAAAGTCGCTCAAAAATCAAGGTCATGTTGACTGTTTTCTCCGATTATCGTGGTGTTGTGCATTATAAATTCCTTCCAACTGGTCAATCAGTCAACAAGGAATATTATTTGAACGTTATGCGTCGTTTGCGTAACGCTATCCGCCTAAAAAGACCGGAATTGTGGAAAGACAATTCTTGGTTTTTACACCACGATAATGCACCATCCCATACTGCCCTCGTAATTCGTGTTCATTTCGCCAAAAACTCAACCCATATCGTTCCAACGCAACCACCGTATTCACTTGATCTGGCGCCGTGCGACTTCTGGCGGGGACACCGTTTTTATACGATAGAGGAGATTCAAGCCGCAGCGAAGACGGAACTGAAGGCCATCCCGGAAAGTGACTACAACCAGTGTTTCGAAGATTGGAAAATCCGTTGACATAAGTGCATTGCATCAGGAGGGGATTATTTTGAAGGGGATGAAATTGATTTGGAAGAATAAATAAAGAATTTTCAAAATAAATACAATGTCACTTTATTTTTTTGGGCGCAGTAGTATTTAACATTTTCTGTCCGGATGAAATTATATACATAAGTTTCCAAAAGCTAAAGTTCGTTGAAGTTTAATCTGAGAGATTTACATCTGCGCACCTGCGTCCAAGTTTCTGTATAATCCCTAGTTTGTTTCACTCTCCAGCATGACGCAGGTTAAATTGTTCGCTTTTGGGTCAGCCAGGTCTTCCACGGCGGCGTGTTCTCCTTGCCATCACACACATTTAAAGAATGTGTGTTCAGTGTCGTCTTCTGTCGCGTCGATGTATAGGGATGACGACTCTTCGACTTTTCCCATTCTGTAGAGGTACATTTTGAAGTATCCGTGACCGAATAACGGCTGAGTTGTATAAAAGTCGACTTCTCCTAATTTACGGCTTGCCCATAAGTTTAGGTCTTTTATTAGTCTGACCGTTCATCTGCCGCGACTCTCATTCTCCCATCGTCGTTGCCATGTTGTTATTGTATATTTCTTCATTTGTTCGATTGCGCTCTTGTTATTTTTGGATGTTTTCTTTAGCTCTCACAGTTTTTTTCTTTTGTCTGCCAGAAGGTTAATTTTTTCCTTTTAAGCACATCTGCCCAGATCTCAGCTCTATATAATAGGACGCTATTTGTCGTCGAAATTAAGAGCTTACTCTTTTCTTGGCTGGGTACCCCTATGTTGGCCATTAGTCTGGTAAATTGGAAGGGGATTTTCGCAGTCTTTCCTGCGGCGTGCTGGATTTGTACCCGGAAAGTTTGTCGGTGTCCAGTCTTACGCCCAGGTAGTTTACTACTTTTTGAGTCCTAAGAATATCCGTAATCATTTGCATACTTACTTCGTGCTTATTTGCTAACAGTAGCAGCTCTGTTTTTTATTTCGTAGCGAGTTGGAGGTTATGTGAGCCGAGCCATTTCTGCGTCCGTATTATTGCCTGATTAAGTAAGTGCGATTCGTCCGGCATTCCGAGTTTTAGAATAGCATCGTAGCTGATGCTCAACAAGTCTGGCCTTGGAATGGATCCTTGTGCTGCGCCTGACGTGACCACTATCTGTCGTGATCCCTCCCTTTCTGGTTTTGTACAACAGTTACTAAGGTAGCTCCGCACCACAGCTCTGATTTTTTTTTAAGTCGGAGATTTAAAAGCTTTTTTCGAGGGCGTCGATCATATCTACCCATCTAGTGCTGTTGAAGGTGTTTCGCCAGCAACACTATTCTTTTGTATTTGTGCTATCTATGCTGTGCGGCTTATACACTTTCAATGACGCATTTTACAGCCTCTAGCGTTGATCTGCCGGGTTTAAAGCCGTGTTATCTAGGGGAGAGTCCTTCAGCTACATTGATAGCCGCTTCGTGTCTGGATTTGAGCAGTCTTTCGTAGAGCTTTCCTGCTTTGTCAAGCCTACATAGTGGACGGTATGATGATGACAAGTTGGGATTTCCTTACTGATTGGCACCATACGTTATTTTTTTCAGGGTTTATGGAATATTCCGCCTACGAGGCAGACGATGTACATATTCCATATTACTGCCAGTCGCTCTGCAGGGATTATTTTTTCTGGATTTCTGCTGGGCTTCCGTATGGGCCGGGGGATTTGTTGGTCTTGAGCTTGCCAGTGGCTAGTTGCAGCTCTTCGAGAATGAATTGGGGTATTTTCGGAAATCTTAGAGTCTGTTCTGGATCAATAGCCTTTTTTTCGTGTGTGGGGAAGAGTGCATTCACGATGTGATTCATTTTGGCAGCGGTTAGGTCGGGTGTTTTTTTTCGAAATGGATACATAGAACGAAAGTTATCGAAAGGTTATATTGGAAACTTTATCGATATATGTGACCTGGTCTACGGAAAGGGAGCTTAGGTGTCATTTTAACTTTTTAGTTGATTAGAGAGTTGATGATAGAATCCAAAAAGTCATAATTTTTCGCACGTTAGCTCCCTTTTCATAGACCAGGTCACATATGTATAATTTTATCGAAAAACGTTATAAACGTCTTAGGGCCGATAACGATATTTTTATCAATAAGTGTATATCGAAAAATTATCAGAAAATTTATAGTCCAGATATTTATTTATACATCAATCTGCAATGCCTAGCTAACTTAAAAAAACAGTAATTTAATTATCAAAGCCTTGATGGGAAGCGTTTCTATTTTTCAAGCAATTCATACACAAGTAAACTGAGTATCAGATTAAAGGAAAGGTGATTGCCTGAAAAACAGATTTTAACCCTAATAAATTCTGGGACAACTCTGAAAACATTAGACGTTTTTTTAACTAAAACAAGTATGTATTACAAGGACTGTGGTTTTCTTATAAACCTACAATGGAAATCATTTGATGGATTCAGGATAGTATCATCTCAACAGGCTGATTAGCTCAGAGCTGATTTTTTCTGTTTATACAGCTGGATTTTGGAGCATTTTTAACAATATTTTTTCGAACTCTCTTAGAAATACTCTTGGGGCAAGTGTTCGGCTGACAAATGATCTGTAGAAACCCCTTTAAATTATCACAGAACTTGCGGAAGTTTCTTTCTGTCAATTTACTTGTATGGACATATCATAGATCACCATGATATCATCTGAAATACCTGCAGGCACACATACATATGTATACATGTACATTCAAGAACACATGTAAATATGTAATTGCTTTCTATTTTAACGCATATTTTGCGCTTGACTCATGCCGGCCCCTTGCTATCGAAATTATTAATCTTTAAAATTTTTACTATTATGCACAGTGCCGCCCATTTAAAGTAATTTTCAAACAGACACATGTGTACATATGTACACTCAAGTATGTATGTGTATTTATATCGCAATTAATTCCACAGTAAATCCATTAAACACGCTTCAAATCAAAGGGGCGCTTGATGTATTTACATAAATAACCATGCATGTACTCGCAAAGCACTCGCTAATAAATAGAGCATAGATCATTATTCTACCTTAGAACAAAAATTTCTTAGCTCCAGAAGTTCATTGACTGTACGAAGATTAAACGCTTTTCAATCAGATAAAGAAGGCACGTCAAAAAATTTGTTTGCCTCCCATAAAGTACACAGAACAGAAATTGTTAATTCATTTCTTACTCCACCTACCTGTTCGTACGGGAATTTCGACATTACCATACATGCGAACATTTCTACATATGTTTGGTGGTCTGTTGGTTTTATACTTGTACGTGTGTGAAAATTTAATTTCGCCCATTTCGACCAATTGTGTCTTTTGACATAGATTAGGAAAATACAAGAAAAATACATTGATACCCTTCACAGTTGCATTTCTTATAGCATAGAAGAGTATAAAAATCTCTTTACCTTGATTTTCATTGGTCAGTTTGTATGATAGATATGTAGTGGTTCGATCTCAAAAATTGGTTCCAAAACTGTAACATTGTCTTGAATAATAACCTAGCCCCAGCATATTGATATAGTCCAATATACCGCTAGGTGCTAGTGAGGCTATGTGATCCCTATTTGGAAAAATGGACTCCAGAGGTCTTATCCTTTGTCTGCAGACTGTTATTCAGTGAATTAGCAGGTGTTCCGGAGTTTCAGGCTTCCTGTCACAGAACCGGCAATTTGCACAAGAAGCTAGGCCGATGTTATAGAAGTGTTTCTTCAGTTTGTGGTGGTCAGTGTATGGCTGTTGTATGAGAGCATGTCATCATCATACGCTCCTAAAATATCACCCGCTCCTCTGGTGAAAGGGCATCCAGGAAGCTAAACTGAGCTGACGTTGTTGTCCATGTCGTCGTCCTTAGCCGTTCCTTATGTCCATTGCAAAAGGTTCGGTTTTAAGAATGTTTTTGTTTGATTCGGTCATCTGTTTCTTACGACCCTTGGCGGTGAGCGGTCGGGTCTACGCTGTTGTAGGGGAAAGAAAAGGTCCGTCGGGTCAGGGCCCATGACGCGGTAAGGCGACCGTTACTTTCGAATTCGGCCCAGTGTTGGGAAGGCTCCGTTCGAATACAGCCAAAGTTAACACCTGACTGCAAATCACACAATGGGCACGGGAGTCGCATAGCACCCAGGATTGGAGGTGGCAGCTTCTGACAACACGCAGAAGTGCAGCACCGCTCATGCCGGTTGGGAGATGCCGAGTATGCCTTGTAGCTTGAGCTGCACAACGAGAAGGTCGCTGCCATACGCAAAGGTTCCCCATACAAGAGCTTGATTTTGAGCTCTTAGTTTGTATTACCAGCTGTAATCGTCGGATAAAAGTAGCTGCAAAAAATGCAAACATTTCCCTTCTCAATAGTTTTATTTATGAGATGGAAAATTTATCATGATCAATTAAAATATCTCCTTGAACAACTATCAGTTTCGAATAATTATTACTGCCAAAAGTCAATATTCACCTTCGTAGCCCTCAAAAATGGTTTTTAGTCATTACCGTTTGAGAGAGAGCACGCTTACATTACATCAGATTAGGATTATATCCTAGAATACGAAGCAGGAGATCCACTGAACTACCTGCTCTCAGCGGGGTAAATCTTGCTGCACTCGTACTAGTTCTTACTTGATATTGCTCGGGGCGAAGTTGCGATCATGCTGAAAATCTTATCGGACTCTATTCCAGTCACTTTTTGCTCCTTAGTCCAGTTTTTTTTCTTGAAGTTGAAACATCTCGCCAATCATTACTTCACCGCACCTGGTAAATAGCCGGAGTTGGCGTAGACACCGCTTACGCGATTATAGCCGAGTTAACAACAGCGCGCCAGTCGTTTCTCCTTTTCACTACGTGGCGCCAATTGGATATTCCAAGCGTAGCCAGGTCCTTCTCCACTTGGTCCTTCCAACGGAGTGGAGGTCTTCCTCATCCTCTGCTTCCCCCGGCGGGTACAGCGTCGAATACTTTCAGAGCTGGAGTGTTTTCGTCCATTCGGACAACATGACCTAGCCAGCATAGCCGCTGTCTTTTAATTCGCTGAACTATGTCAATGTCGTCGTATATCTCGTACAGCTCATCGTTCCATCGAATGTGATATTCGCCGTGGCCAACGCGCAAAAGACCATAAATCTTTCGCAGAACTTTTCGCTCGAAAACTCGCAACGTCGACTCATCAGTTGTTGACATCGTCCAAGCCTCTGCACCATATAGCAGGACCGGAATTATGAGCGACTTATAGAGTTTGGCTTTTGTTCGTCGAGAGAGGACTTTACTTTTCAATTGCCTACTCAGTCCGAAGTAGCACCTGTTGGCAAGAGCAATCCTGCGTTGGATTTCCAGGCTGACATTGTTGGTGGTGTTAATACTGGTTCCTAAATAGACGAAATTATCTACAACTTCAAAGTTATGACTGTCAACAGTGACGTGAGAGCCAAGTCGCGAGTGCGACGACTGTTTGTTTGATGACAGGAGATATTTCGTTTTGCCCTCGTTCACTACCAGACCCATTTTCTGTGCTTCCTTGTCTAGTCTGGAGAAAGCAGAACTAACGGCGCGGGTGTTAAGGCCGATGATATCAATATCATCAGCATACGCCAGCAGCTGTACACTCTTATAAAAGATAGTATCTTCTCTACTAAGTTCTGCAGCTCGAACTATTTTCTCCAGAAGCAGGTTGAAAAAGCCACACGATAGGGAATCGCCTTGTCTGAAACCTCGTTTGGTATCGAACGACTCGGAGAGGTCCTTCCCGATTCTGACGGAGCTCTTCGTGTTGCTCAACGTCAGTTTACACAGCCGTATTAGTTTTGCGGGGATAACCTTAACCTAAGGTAATCATTGTCGGTCTCTAGCACTGACTTTAACTTTTCAGCCAAAGACTAACTTAACCCAAAAGATTTTATTATAATGATTAGAACAATATTGTCTTTGTCCTCTCCGAAGTCGCACCATTCACAATAGTACAAATCAGTAATACTACTAATTCAAAACCCAAAAGTTAAAACATAACCTACATCCATGGATTTTTACAAAATCGCTAATATGATCTTGAAGACGTCTGTCTGTACATGAAACAAACATCATGTCTGTGAACCTCCATGGATTAGCTTCTACCACCGTTAACAACGTTAAAAAGGCGGCGTTTTTACCCGAAAAGAGGCCAAACAAAGCCCGACCCCTCCTTTCGGAACGCCAGTGCGCTGCCGAACGGTAGCAAACGGAAGACATTTAACTGAAGTGGCAAAAGTAAAAGCTTAAAAACTTAAGACTATTAAGCAAAAGTGAATTGTCTTGCTAACGTGCTCTTTTTACTCCTCCAAAGTAGTTGCGGTTAATGTTTTTTTATGTTGTTCCTACCGTACCACCTATGACTTTAATGTTATTACCGCTATTGTTGTTGTTGTTGTATAGGTTGCAGCGCATGTTTCACAGCAAAACAAGCAACAAACGAATATGCAGGTTTTGGTTTTGCTCTAAATACTGCGCTAGCATTCAGCGTGTCTGATGTCTCCGCACGCACACAACAACAACAACAAACGTATATAACAATACCTCTTAGTTGGTGACAAAAAACGCTGCACAATTGCACTTGTTGTCGCTAATGTTGATAAACTTCTTGCTGCTGCTCGGAGCTTGGTCTTCGTCGGTTGTTTATTATGGCTGTTGTGGTTGTTGTTGTCTTTGTTAGTGTTGCTACTGTCGACGTTGGCGTTGATGTTGGTGTCGATAACGACACCAATAGCGATAATGATGTTCCGATCATCATTATGATGATGTAATATTTCAAATACGCCGACCGCAATTCTATTCTTGTCGCTCTCTTATTTCTTCTTTATTTCGTACTTTGCCCTTCCTCTGCCACGCAATAATTGAAATGATGAAACGCTTACTTATTTATTATTTTTAAACAATTTTTTAATTGTTTTTTACTCTGCTTACCACTTAGACCTATGTGAAGGCAGTCAATAGCGGCGTGGAGAATCTACAAGAAGCTTTACGCGCAGCGGAAAATCATAAACAACTGGTGCCATTGGGTCCACGCATTATCGCCAATACCACCAAGTCGTTTAAGACAATCGATTCGGAGGACGTCGAGAAGCGTTGCCTGCTACAAGCGGACGGACAGCTCGTTACGGAGAGCAAGAAGACAACCGAACACGAAGTTATCGTAGACCGTGAATTGCCTGAAGAGGACGATCATTCAATCGGTAGTCGTGAGAAAATCGAAACTGTGGTAAGTACAAACATACATATCACATGTACTCATATCTATATGCGGAGATAGGTGTAAATTTCGCAGAAACTACTTAGTGTTTATAGGGCGGAACCGTTTGCGAAGTAATGTAAAGGAAAATTAGAAAACTAATTAGAAATGAAAGTGCGTCAGGTTCTCATCCGCAATAATCGCACTAGGAATTCATTGTCATACGTAATATTACATGATACATTGAAGTAAATCTAAAACACAAGCAAGTAAGGGTGTGCTAAGTTCGGGTGGTAAATAATTCCTTAAACTTTGGGATTGTAAAGTCTGTGAAAGCGATGTCACTTAGAATAAAGTACTATTAGTTTTCACAGTATTATGTTATTCAGAAGCCGTCACTATCGGTGTATGAGGATTCAGATTTGAACGGTTTCACCAATTTTTGGTACTCCTAAGCTTAATAGTCATACCCATATATGTATTTATTATAACTTGAGTATGTTATTAGTATTAAGTATGTTATATAGCCTAATAGCTGGTCTTGGACGAGCAGATTAGAGAGATATGGAGTCCAGTTTTCGGACCGATACTCCTTTCTAACTAATTTTATATTTTTATTCATATTCCGTGAGTTTTATAACAACTTTGGCTCAACGAATCCTTTTCACAGCCGGTTAGAAAGAACAATTCAACGCTTGAAGCTGATAGGTTCATTCCTCTTCTTCTTTATTGGCGTGGACATCGCATAAGCGGTTATAGCCAAGTTTACAACAGCGCGCCAGTCATTCTTTCGCAGTTTGGCGCCACTTGGAGATTCCAAGTGTAGCCAGGTCCTTCTCCACCTGGTCTTTCCAACGCAGTAAAGGTCTTCCTCTTCTTCTGCTTCCTGTACCTTGATGAATTTTTCTATACTGGAATCTAGTACTACTGATAACCATATTTCCGCCCCGCAAGTTTAATCAGCCTCAACCCATTTGGGGATGTTTTATCATGGAGACTGAATTTACCGACCGTTGTACCAAAGATACCTTCTTTGCCCGCCCTGGCATTAAAGTCGCCAAGCACGGTGCGCTCCAAGCGCTCATAGAAGACATCTTTGGTCACATTGTCCTTCTCTTCCGTCGGGACGTGGGCGCAAATCAGTGATATGTTGAAGAGCTTCGCTTTGATGCGGATTGTTGCTAGACGTTCATCCACCGTGGTAAATGATAGTGCTTGGCGACGGGATCTCTCTCCCACCACGAATCTCACACCGAATTTCCGCTCCTTTATATGGCCAGTGTAGTAAATTCCACAAGGACCTACACGTCTCATTCCTTACCCTGTACATCGCACTTCTTGGACTGTGGTGATTTCCGCCTTTACTCTTACGAGGACATCAACCAGCTGGTCAGCGGCACCTTCCCAAATAAGGAACCAGACATTCAAGGTGCATGCCCTTAAATCGTGATTCTTACTGCATTGCAGTGGTCGTCATAAAAAGGACGATCTCTCATCCGAGATCTTTTCATTGCGGGTGTTTTTACATAGCGGGTCCCAAACCCAACGCACAACCTGATGATTCTGGCCACTCCTAAGCGAATGGCGCTCAGAAAACTTATATAGTAGTTCTAAGTGTGATTCTTTCATGTCTTGAACATCTAAAATGATTCTCCTATAAACATTTCAGGAAGCTACACAACATCTTTACAAACAACGTGACGAGCAATACGTCGATAAGATTGTTGATGGCAAAGTTGTTAATACCGAAATGAAATACGCTGCCGAGACAATGCAAATTGAAAAGGATGGCTCATTAGAACGACCGGGCGATTGGGATAGCTTATCGGATCGTATGCGAAAGCTACGTCGACCACACCAGAAGAGTGCTTTGCAGCCGCATAAGGGTAAGATCATTTGTGGTATATGTAATATGCCTCATTGCCGATTTTCGAAGACCCATATCGGTACCCTAATCGTCGTAAGACAGTGTTTAGTGAACCGATCTGCTGATTTATCATATTCTATAATTAAGCTACATTTGCTTTCGCTTTAAACTATATACGCGTATTTGTTTCTTTGAAGAAGCCACGCTACTGGCTGATCGTAAGGATGCGCTAACCAAGCGGCCGCTGGATTTCGATCGTGAGGAGGAAACACGCAAGGGCGAGACGATCAAATGGTTGGAATCGCATTTCGGCAGCGAATCTACTGCTTCTAATGACTCGCGCGAAGATGACGGCGGTGGCGAAATAGAGCCCACCAAAAAGACTTTCTTCAATGTTACCATCAAATCAAATCAAACACCAACACCTACGCCACTGACCAATGGTCATCGGTTGTCAGCAGGCAATACATATGAACGTAAACAATCGAAAGATCATGTGATCGAGGCACATGGACCGAATGGACCGGGTGGGCGATCAAAGTACTACCAGGGTATCTCAAATTGGACTGAACGTAAAGAGCCGCCTGCGAATCATTTCGCTTCGAAAGCCTTTCGTGATGACCTCCAAGAAACCGTTGAGCGCAATCGCCTGCGACGCGATAAACAGCAAGATAGTCATTACGTAGTTGAGTCTACAGATAACTACGTTAGTCGTGAGGATATTCTGCATCAAAAACAACGCCAGAGTTTATCTTCGCAGTTTTTGGCGAAAAGTAGTCGTAATTCACGTGATCGACTCGATGATTTGGAAGCACCAACGGTGGGTGTTGGTATTGGTAAGACGAGCCGAGATATGGGTGTGCGCCACATAAGTGGTTCGCGCGGTGATCTTCGATACGGTGGATTAAATGGCGGTGAGTTGGAGAACAACAAACGCGCTTTCATGCCACCCAAACAGCAAAGTCAGGAACGTGATCTAGAAACCCGACGCTCACCAGCTGACTTTGCACCAAGCGCTGGCAAGAAATATGAATACAATGAAATGCGTAGTCGCAGTTACGAACGCACATTGGAGGATACATCACGTGGCGTTGGCTATGAGTTGCATAATACGAACTCTCTTAAGCCGCTGCCTCTGCCTGAATCACGTGCTATCTCGCCCGAACGCGAACACTTTCAAACTAGCACGCTCGGTCGTCCCACAGTGCCACAACGTCGACGCGCCATCGAAAAGAAACTACGACAGCAACATAGCGCCTCACCGCCACCACCACAAAAAGTGCCATTGGAGCGCCAGCACGCGCAAAGCCAACGAAATTTACTGGAACCACCGCCAGATTATTCGCCGCCGCCACGCAGTCGCTCATCATCGCCACAAGTGGAATATGTGAATGGTATACGAAATCAACGCAACTACCGCAATAATATAGCTGACCTTGCACCCAACAGCTATGGACCACCAAGCCAATTGGTCGGTCAGAGCTCAAGCACGTTGACACGAAAGCAAAATCAACGCACACGATTCGCACCGACCACACAACACGAACATGCGCACTCGCAATCGTACATGCGTCCCGTGATGGCGACTCAAACCACACAGACGACAGCCTCAACCATTTCCAACTCCACCGTCACCTCGCACAAGTCCAGCAAAATGGGGCAGGTGATAGGTAATTCACTGCGTAAGCTCGTCAATAAGATACGTTCGGCCAGCGCTGAGCGCAAAATGCGCATGAAGTCGCGTAGTAAGTCACGTGAGCAGTCGCCGTCACCTCAAACTATCGACAAGGTTGGCCAACAAACTACCTACCAACAGTATAATCTCATAGACAGTCATATCGGCGGTCAGGGTGGTATCTCCGGTGAGTCCGAGTTGGAGAGTATGCCGCAGGAGACAACACAAGCGCATAAGAACTACATACATGCGGCAACACTGGAGCGCAACGGTCAAATACACAAAACACAATTCAAACGTGCCAATTCGGCGGATCCATACGCCAATGAACGGAGTGAAATCGGTGAACGCGGACCGAGTCCAAGACAGCGTTACTACTTGGGAGAAGATCCATACTCGAGCACTTTGTATGGCAAGGAAAACATGTATGTACCCGGTTCTGTCGGCAAGCGCAAAACTTTAGCGCCCAGAGATAGTGCGGATACTGGCTATGCGGGTAAGCAGGAACGAAATAATCGTGACAATGTAAGTGCGAACCGTCGCGATGAAGGAGAGCTTTACAAGCAGAGGTGAGTATTTGCATATATCATTGCTACGTTGCTTAATTCGCCGCTTGCGGTTCTCTTCCAGAAATGTAACGACCAGCACTTTGGGACGATATCAACGCACAAGTCAAAATTTTGCCGCATCAACGCCTAATTTAAATCAGGACTATCGCACGACACAAACATTGCCACGCAAATTGCAAGACCATCAGCAACAACCACATCAACAACAACAGCAACATCACCATCAGCCGTTGCATGCGACACAATCGTCCACATATCAGCGACCTGGACAACGTCTCGTACCTAGTGGCTACAGCACTTTAGGTCATCCTGAACATCGCACACAATACCACCACCAGCAACAACAGCACAATGTGCAACAGCAGCAAACAACAGTAGGTCCTGCTAAACCTGCTCGCACTTACGCAAAAGCGTTGAATCGCAGCAAAAGCTTCAACGTCCATGCCATGAACGGCAGCCACGACCCCAGTCCCATTTACATTGAAAAGCTGACCAAGAATAATTACACAAACAACGCAAACAATGGTCACAACACCAGCAATTTATATGCCAGCCAAGCCTACAAATCGAATCCACACCTCTATAGCGGTCCATCGAAAGAGAACTCATTACAGAGTGGACTGAAAAGTCCTTCAATTGTAAATCTGATAAGTCGCAGTCAAAAGGATTTAACCAAAATTGATAGTTTAGAAAGTGAGCAAAGTGACATGCTGGAAAAGAAGCAAATATTTATGCGCGGTCTGCACCAGCAAGCGCCCGATCTCTACAAGACTTTGCATGGCGATGAAAGCTACACCGCTCACAGTGCGCCAAATAAGTACCATCAGTTGCGCCACTCCACATCACTGGAAACACGTTCGCCGGTTGAAATTAACAAGGATACGGCAAGTATTGTGCGTAGAGACAGCTCAAGCAATGAAGGTTATGTGCTGAATGCTTATAGCAATAAAACTACAATGGAGAGCGCGACAGCCAATAGGCGTATACTCTATAAGGACGAACAAAGACGTCGAACACCGGGTGCCACCATAATTTCTGTGCGTAACGAAATAGAAAAATGATTTTGTGAAAAAATAAAGATTATTTAGCTCAACAATGCTTATGCATGTGTATATAACAGCCCTTAACCACTAAATGGTTACTCGAAGCAGCGCACTATGTAGATGGAAAAATCGCTTAGGAGAGGCTTAACTTTCATTTGACGGGTTGCAAATAAAAATTGGAAGCCTATTAGTAATACATATGTATGTATTTATCTTTCACTATCAAAGAAAGTACTCTAGCACCAACTCTTACCGCAAACAATAGCAATTAAGAGCACAAAACGAGTAATGAAGCACTATATCCGTTATATCAAAAGCTGACCACAACGTATTCTTAAATATCATAAAAGCTACATTCCTTCGCCTAAAGCTGCAACGGAAGATGATTATTTAATATTTCCTCCAGTTGTCAGAGTTGCATGTGACATAGAATATTTTAGTTAATTGAAGAAATTTAGGGTGTTTGACTTCCGCAGATGGGAATTTGAGGCATATGTTTTTGCTACTCAATCCTATATACTCTATTTTTCGCTTCAAAATCCATTAGGCTTTAGTGTTGCTTTCTTCCATATGACACTTATATAAAACTGAATAATGAGCTTAAAGTTTGGCCAAGTTAATGTTTGTGCCAAATTATTACTTAATTGAAAGCAAACTATAATTTAAATTTTTTATGTATATTCAAATATTGTCATAATTTTGAATGGGTCGAATTCACAATAGAGAAATTTTTAATATTACTTTTTTTAATATTTAATTTTAAATATTTTATTCAATGATTTAAGGTTAATATTCCTCTTTTATTTTTTTTCAAAATGTGTATGAAAGGAATGTAGCTATGATTTGTTTGTAATTTTATGCCAATAATATTTATGGCGCTCCACTTGAAGTTTATACAGAGTTTGGTAATAGCTTTAGTAATAAGTAAAAAAAATTACAAATAATTATAAATTAATATTTAATAATTTCATTGGAATTTAATTACAAAAATAAAAACACATAATTTAAACTAATAAATAAGAGAAGACAGTTATCAAATTAGATAATATATACGCATAACACATTTAAGTATATTTAGCACCCTTATATTCTTTAATTACAAGCTGAAATAATGAAAATAAATTAGCGTAAAGTGCGTAATTGCAGTTAAGCTTAGTTTTAGTTATTAAAAATTTTAATTTTCTTCGTATATGAATGAACTTACACAAACATATTATTAACTACATATATTATCTGTATACATAACTGAAATAATAATTGGTTTTATCATAATTATAATTTACATTACATATTAATTACATAAGTTAACGATGAAAACCTTATTAATTTTTAATCAATTCTAATATTTATTAAAAGTTCTTCCAAATAATTTTAAAATTTTATTTAATTAGTTTAATTCACATTTTATTTCAATACTAATAAATTAAACTAAATATAAATTATATCCAATAAAAAGTTTAATTCAGTTAAATTTCTTAACGTTAGAAGAACAAATGTGAATCAAATATTTAGTTTCATTAAAATGTCAGAAATGCGAATAAAGTGCCAAATCTAACAAAGAATTTTTATATTAATTTTAAAAAACTAGTTCAATAAACATTTGGTGAGTATTTTGCACATAAACGCATTTTCATCAAATCTTTTCCTTAATCAATAGAGCTTTAAGTCACCTGTCGGTTACTTCACTGGTAAATTACACAAGAGTGCTGACAGAAAATTGTGCTAAGGTTTCTGTGAGGCCCAATCGACAATTCTAACCAAAATTGTTGTGTATATGCGATCGTTCATCCTGTACTTACGCCTTTTATGAATTACACGGGGTATATGCGTTAGTTTCCGCGTTTATTCTTTCAATGGATTTGAGTTTCAGTGATCAAGACTTGCTAACCAAATATTTTCTTAAAACTCTGACAATTTTTGCAATTTACGCAGATGCAAACTTGGAAGCACTGTTCATAATTCACAATAGATTGTAATTGTATATTTAAGAATAAGAAGAAGATAATAAAAACATTTTGCTAATTGATTGGACGCGTAAAAATAATTTTTGCTAATAAGATTTGCACATTTAAATCTTACAATGACGGTAACTGAAAGTTCTAAGGTAAACAATGCTGATAAAACTACTCAACAAGACGAACAAATGGTTAATGCAACAGACAAAAAGGAAATAGATGCAAATAGCACAACTACAGAAACTACTGGAAAAACACCGGCCACAGAAAATGTTGCAATCAAAACAAACGCTGAATTAGGGCCTTCAACAACAACTGCAACAGCTACAACTAATCAAAACGATATGCAAATTAAAACCGGTGAGGTATATCTTATTAAACGCGCTGATGGTAATGTATATCCAGCGCAAATTATTCAGTCTCGTCCTGGGGAACCAGCCACGGGAAATTCTGCTAGCACACCTGCTGAGTACTATGTACACTATGTTGGACTAAACCGACGACTGGACGAATGGGTTTCGCGTGATCGCATTACGGATGCAACAGACGCTGAAACAGCCAGTGAAGCAGCAAATTCTGCTGACTCTGCGGATGGTAATGGTGGTAAAACTATTAAACAATTAAGTAAGGAGCAAATTGCAAATTTAGAAAATCCTTTACCAATGGAAAATAGTGATCGTAAATTGACACGCAATCAAAAAAGACGACATGATGAAATTAATCATGTACAGAAATCGTATGCAGAAATGGATCCAACAACAGCAGCGTTAGAAAAAGAACACGAAGCAATTACAAAGGTCAAATATATCGATAAGCTACGTATTGGACGTTTCGAAATAGATACTTGGTATTTCAGTCCCTATCCCGAGGAATATGGCAAAGTGGGAACATTATATGTTTGTGAATATTGCCTGAAATATATGCGCTTTCAAAAGACCTACCGCTATCACGCATCCGAGTGTACACAGCGACAACCGCCAGGAAATGAAATATACCGTAAGGGTACAATATCTATATTTGAAATTGACGGTAAAGAGCATAAACTTTACTGTCAAATACTCTGTTTAATGGCTAAATTATTTTTGGATCACAAAACATTATACTATGATGTGGAACCATTCTACTTTTACGTACTTTGTGAAATCGACAAGCGAGGAGCACATATAGTAGGATATTTTTCTAAAGAGAAAGAGTCGCCAGAAAATAATGTTGCTTGTATATTGATCCTGCCACCGTATCAACGAAAAGGATATGGAAAATTATTAATAGCCTTTAGCTATGAGTTGTCAAGGCGAGAAGGTGTTGTTGGTAGCCCGGAAAAGCCACTTTCCGATCTGGGACGTTTGAGCTACCGCAGTTATTGGGCGTATACCTTGTTGGAGTTTATGAAAGAATGTCGCACAACAACACAAAGTATTAAAGAGTTGAGTGAATTAAGTGGTATAACACAGGAAGACATCATTTATACACTGCAATCAATGAAAATGGTTAAATACTGGAAAGGCCAACATGTTATCTGCGTGACACCGAAAACAGTTATGGAACATTTGCAGTTGCCGCAATTTAAGAAACCGAAATTAACCGTTGATCCAGCTTACCTTCGTTGGGTACCACCTAAAAGAAACCCAACTGGAAATGCTAAATTTAAGAAAGTTGCTTAAATAGTTTATAATAATGAGAATTGAATAAAAAATGTTTATGCAAATAAAAAAAATATTGTTATTATTATTTAATAAAAAGGATAAAATAATTAGAACTTCACAGTACAATAGTATATTTAAATTTTTACAATCAAATATTTTCCTATATTTATTAATATTTGGCTAGTTGGCAACGCGGTACACGAAAACAAAACCAGCTGCTTTCTATACACATATTTTTCATGTTTTCCGGCTTTTTAAGTGTTGAAAATTAAATAGAACAATTTATATATAATAATGGGTCTCCTCTCGGATCCCTCATTAACGCCGCGTGGAAAATTTGGGCGTACATTAGCTAAACATAGTGGAAAAATTTCTTTGTTTTTCTATATAGCCGGCTTGGCTTGGTTCGTTTGTCTGTCACACCCTGAATTCAGCCATGGTACTTATTTATCAGAAAATGCGCTCTCACCAGGTAAAGTAAAAGAATAAAATTTCAAACGCGTTTTAAAAAACTCTCTTATTAGGACTCGTTGATCCGGAAATCGGACAAGACTCTGTTCGTCTCGCACAAACTTTATATGAAGAGCTACAACGTGAGCGTACCGATCATAAATCCACTACACCACACGCTTGGATCGCAGCAAAGATGCATCAAATTGGACTCGAAACTCATGTGCATAATTTCACACTTCGCTATCCTTTTAGCGCAGGAAAAGAATATCATGGCAAAAATGTGTATGGAATATTGCGTGCACCACGCGTTAGCTCTACTGAGGGTGTGGTATATACGGCGCCATATCGGGCTGTCAACTCTGTGCACACCGACATAACGGCTAGTGTCCCAATGTTATTAGCATTTGCAGATTTTGCACGCAGTAAGTTTGCATTGAATAAAGTTATAGAACTTTGATGAACAAATGTTTTATATTTCCTCTAGAAAAAAATTACTGGGCTAAAGATTTGGTATTCCTGGTAACCGAACAAGAACAACTGGGCATGCATGCCTGGTTGGAGGCTTATCATGAAGGCGGCATAACAGATTCACCAATTTTGCGATGCGGAAATCTACCAGCACGCGCGGGTGCGCTACAAGCCGCACTTAATTTAGAAATACAAGATCTAGACATTGGTAGAGTACATGTACAGATGAAATCTGTTGAATTTGCAAATATTAAACTCAATTTCGCTTATTAGATTACATTGATGTAAAAATTGAAGGTTTGAATGGTCAGTTGCCGAATTTGGATATGTTCAACTTGGTGCAACGTCTGACGTCGCGCAGCGGTCTTTCATCTGGTTATAAGCATACGCCACGCAAGAAGCGTCGCTCCAACCGTGACTCATTGGAGGATAATTTACGTCACATGGTAGAAATGTTAAAAAGCCAAGCTACCGGTGTACCCAACGGTAATCACGGCCTATTCCATCGTTACCGCATAGAATCGCTGACACTTGAAGCTGTGAAACGCACAACCAACACCAATAACAGCAATCGTTATGGCACTGCACTCTCACTTTTGAAAACAGTTGAGGGCATTTCACGTAGTTTAAACAATCTACTGGAACGTTTTCACCAGAGTTACTTCTTCTATATATTAGTGCAGAATGATCGCTTCGTTTCGATAGGCGATTATATGCCCTGTCTTATTGCCTTAGCTAGCCCCATGTTCATTAAGGCTTTTCTGCTTTGGCTAACCACCACAAGCGCAGATGACGCAACGTCAGAGGAAGAGGACACAACGGCACATGAAGAAAGATTACCAATGCATTTACCTTACATTTCGGTGCTGCTTTACATGGTCGCAGCGCTACTGTTAGGCTTCTTCTGCAACACCCTACCATACAGCCAACATGTCCGGGACTACTTCAACTCTATGGGCGTTAGCACCCAATGGAGTGTTGGTCTCATTTTGGCTGTGCAAGTACTACTAGGCATTTTATTGCCACTATTCTACACACTCCCAGAGGCCGGTCTTGAATTGCTACATATTGGTGTGTTAATATTCACGGGCGTAGCACTGATCGTAACTGGACTGTTAAATTTCGCTTTGGGCTTCATATTGGCGGTGATCATCTCTCCGGTAACAATATTACTACAAAGCGAGCACGTCAACGGCTTGCGTCAGAAATTAACACGTATTTACACAGTTCTGCTCAATCCTATGGTTGTCATATATTTACTAGTATTATGGCTGACTCTTTTTGAATTCCCGGAATTGGCATTGAAGGATATGGCTGTGCGCGCTATTAGCGCCTCTTTGGATGCGATAACATATGGTCTGATGGACAGTATTGTAAGTGAAAATATTATAACGGCGCATGTGAATGTTAATTGCATGATTTGTATTTAATCCTTACAGATTTATGGCAATTGGCTATACACGGCGATTGCTGCTATTTATTTCCCATTGTGGATTTTGTATTGGACTTTGGCTTTGGGCCGAAAAAGCTATGCTGTGACGGCTAATAAAAAATTTAATTAATTTTTAGTATGCCATACTTTCCAGCGAAAGTTTAATTTCCAGGAATGTAGTTATGTACTTGCTTCGCTTATACTAGTGTTTGAAATAAAAAATATCAACCGATTCATTCGTGTAGATTCGTATATCCATAAATTCAATTCTTCATTTGCCTGCAAAATTCCATTTATCAGATTTAAGAAACATTACACATACGGATTTTATCTCCTTAAATCTTATATTTATTTGATAAAAAAGTTTAGATACGCTTTGTGTTCTCGTTTTGAGTAGGTACATACAATATTCGTTTATGTATTGTTAATAATTTAAGTTCTTGGATTACATGATAGGAGTGCACCGGGTTTTTACTGCTAATTTATAACTTTTTCTTACTTTATATATAAAATAAAAATAATTCAGCATTTACAAACTTAAATAACGGTTTGTTATTTTGCTTACTAGCCAATTTATATTTATAACTTACACATTGATACATGATGTGTAAATGGCTGACGCATATGTACTATATGTATATACATTTGTAAAAATACATGCAAACACCATTTTATAAGACATGCTTCGAGTACTGATAAATTTCTCAAACTTCTTTGGACTTAATTTCTATATGCTATCGCTGTGCAACGGCTGCAAATGCCTTTTTACAAAAAATATACCCTTTTGTAATAAATAAAAATGTGTGAAAGTGGCATAGTCATGCCACCAACTGCAAACCTTATGTGCGTGTACTTTATGTATGTATATTGTACAATAATAATTATAATAATTAACACGATAACAATCGTAGCGTAGAAACAATAATTTAAAAAAATAAGCAAATATCGTAAATATCTGTGTGTACTCGCATCAAAGAATGTGTGTACACATTTATGTGCATGTATGTATGGTATTTTCTTAAGCCTAAGCCTATTTATTCAACAATTATGTTTAGTAAATTGCCTCGAAACGTTTTCGCTTTGTGTTCACGTCATTTTTGCTTCTCAAAGTTCAGCGAGCGCGGCATTAGCGACAAATTCTTTAAGCACGCGTGCGCTTGTTGCACCATGAATTGTTGATCCTTGGTTTGACCGCATGCTAAGCGCTCCCATTTGGGATCCAAATATTGTTGTCCATTGCGTTCACGCGGCGGCAATATCGACAATACATTTTGACTCTGTTGTTGTTGTCGTTGTCGCTGTTGTGGACTATTTTCTTTTTTGGCTTCTTCATTGGTTTCAAGTAGTAGGTCAGCCTCACTGCATAAGGTATCTTTCATAATTATAGTTGTGGGTGAGAAAGCAATTGACTCGTTGGATGTAAGAAATTTACTCGGAGTCTCAGTTTCGTAAGGTAATGGTTTCTTTTCATGTTTGACACCCATGCTGGGCATAACATTTTCACCCCAGCTGGTGATCAATGACTTTCGTGCCTTCTTTGTTGGTTGTGTTGTGGAACCACCACCGCCAACGGTGCTTCTAGATCCATCATTAGTCAAGTCCGCATCCGATGAGATATTCTCTTTTTTAATAATCATATTATTTGAGTCATTCACTTGTTCTTCATGAATTATTTCGGCCAAATCCTCTACTAAGGAGGAAGGACTTGGTGGAATGTAACGTCGTTTCTTCCCTAGCGCGGCTAGAGCATCCTTGAAAGGTGTTGGCGTACGTGGACCTAAAATACCTGTAAAACATAGTGTGAATTTCATTGAATTGTTTATTTCACAATTTTTTAATTACAGCTTACTTTTTTGTGGCGTTTCAATTGATGAACTTTCCAACTCCTTTTTGATTTCTACTCCGGGTCGCCCACTACCTTTGTGTACAGGCGTGCTGGCACGTAAGCTTATATCTTCAAACGACGGTAGACATGGTGAATTGAGAAATTGTGATGGTGAAAATGGTAAGGGTTTTATGGGTGTCATAACCGGTGACTCTGGCAATTTCGCTTCCGATTTTAACCACTGACTGGAAATTACACCCATATTATCAAAGCCAACTGTTGAAATTGTATTTGTTGTGCACATTTCTAAGTATTGTTGTTGTTGTTCCGTTTGCGGACGCGCACGCTTCAATATATTTGGTGGCGGGCGTGTAGGTGGTGGCTTAACGACTTGTTGCTGTGCTGATATTTGCATTGCCGCGACGGCCGATGTACTCGGCTGCTCGTGATTCTGTTCGTTTTGCTGTCGCATTTGAGGACGCTGTAGTATTTGTGCCGACAGGGACAGAGTTGGAGCAGGTGCTTGTACTTGCGGTTGTGTAGATGCTCCGACACTCGCTTTTATCAGAGCTTTCAGATTTGATCGAGAATCTTGTAAATCAGGACACAGGCGTCCAAGAACTCTTAAGCGATGTGGATCGTATTTGCGTCTCATGGTGGAGTTCCAGTGGTTCTTTATGGCATTATCTGTACGTCCTGGTAGTAGCTTAGCTATTTTCGCCCACTGATTGCCCCATTCCATATGAGCATTAAAGATTATACGATCCTCCTCTTCCGTCCATGCAGTTTTCTTAATATTAGGATTGAGATGATTATGCCAACGTTCACGGCATTGTTTACCAATACGACCATTTAAGTATCTCGAAATCAATGTCCATTTTTTTGGACCGAATCGTCGTACTAGTTCAACAACTTTTTCATCCTCCTCTTTTGTCCAAGGACCTTTGATTAATTCTGGATTTAATACCTTAGCCCAACGCTGTTGTACTTGCTGTTCGGTACGATCTTTAAACTGTGGCGCAATCAATTCCCACTGATCGCCATATTGTCCCACCAACCCTTTTAAAAGATTATCCTCAGCTCGAGACCAACGTTTACCATAACCATTGCCACCAGTGGTGCGCGAACTCAAACTACTAGAATCATCATCGATGCCACCACCATTATCAGAGCATTCCGATTCGCCCGAATCTCCACTACCACTTTCCAAACGTTCGGCGATGAAGTAGGTATCAACATTTTCTGAATCCATATTTCGTTCCTTAAAACTATTATTTGTCTATATCCCCAATCGCACGGGTACAACTATGATATGTGTGAATATCCTTACAATATTGATATTGATGAACTTTACCACCGCAATAACAGCACTTTCCTATGCTATTATTATGCGCAACGTTTGAGTAATGTTCAAAAATTTCATGCAAAGAAGTTGATTCAAATACTTGTCCACAGCTCAAACATTTCACTCCCTCGTTTTGATGTTTTTTTAAAAGTCGTGGATGTATTGCGTCGTGCTCACAAAGTCCTCTTTCTGTTTGTGTAGGGGCTTCTATTTTACCTCCACCAATTGGTATATAGTTAACGTTTGTGAAATTATTATTTGTACTCGAATTTAAGTGTCCAAACGGTTCCATTAAAATATATCGAATTTAACTGAAACTTATGATTGTCAAAAATACTCCACCTGTTTGCAACAACAATTTACTACTAAACTTAGTTTTCTCACAGTTGACTTTTTCAAATTCAGCGTCTAAAAATCTAATTGCATGGCTGAGAATAACACATTAACAAACGTGAGCAGCGACGACTACGACACGCGCTGACAGCAGCTGTCACAAGCAGCGATCTGCTGCTGCGCCAGCCTAGTCCCACGGACGGACATACACACCCTCAGCTAGTTGCTTCTATTACATGCGTTAAATAGGCTCCGAATTACTAAATTGTCGTTAGTATAAACTTTTCCAAACTTGATCACCTTGAGGAGGAGCTAAAACGCTTTTGATTGCACAAATTTCTAATTAGCTACATTTAATTCCGTTTGTAATATTTACAATTTTAATTTGCACAGAACGTTTCGTTCTCGTTTAACGACGGTTTTTACTTACACACACAATAGCCATTTTGAAATGAGCTTACAAGGTTGCATTTGGAGTTCAATGAGAAGAACTCATGCGCCGTTAAATGGTTGAATAACGGCTTCAAAAATGCATATGATATAATAAAATTGAAGGCAATAACAGAAACACACTTTTAGAATTCTTACTATACTTTCTGATCCCAATATCAATATTAGTTTATGAAGTAAGAATTAAAATTAAATTTAGCGTAACAATATCCAAAATAAATACGTTTTTGAAGTTTACTTGTTCAAGGTCAACCCAATTTTTTATCTTACTTTGGACCATGTGTTTTAATAATTTTCTTCACTATAAGAAGCTTCAAATTAATTGGTTTTGGAATCATTACTCTTTCTATAAACAGCATTGAATAATTATTCTCAAAAGTACAAGCTCCATATATCCCAATGACTTTTTTCTAAACTTTACAATGCAACCTTGAAAGGAAGTACATCTAACTTCTGTTGTCTACTTATTTGGCGCTTTTATTTGACATTTGCAACAGAAGAGCAGTAGAGGAATTTCGTTCAACCACCATATTTTAAAAACAATTTCATTTTAAAGCAACACAACGGCGTCTTTTACGCGCGTTCAAATAAATTTGTTTAAATTGTATTAATTACCAATCGATAAAATGTCTAATGTCTCCACGAAAAAGATCTTCATTCAAATTGAATCCGCAGCCGAACAACAGGTAAGTAACTTCTAAATACTTAAAATGTATATAAAGCGAAGCCACGCCGATTAATTGAAAGGCCTACTAACGCATTACTGAATTTTCATAATGTTTCGTGTTCATTTCACAGCCATTTGACTTTCCACCACACTTTTTCATTTATACTAATATGTCTTTTTTTATTTACATTTGTTTGGTGCATTTTGTTTTTATGGCATGGGACCTATATATATGTATGTGCATAAACATCGCTAACTGCATTACACTTCATCCGCTTGTTTTTGATGTTGACTAGGAGAATTTAAAGAATCAGCGCAAGACCTTTAAGGTGCTGCAGCCAGGTGGAATCGCCAGTGACAAAGAAAACTTGGCTGGGCGTCCACAAATTGACAAACTGAGCCGCCTCAAAGCGTAAGTTGCGTGTTTCTTCTACTAATTCCAAATCGTAGTGGTATATTAGACATAATTAGTGTTTTTATAAAGAATGTAATTGTAGATACTAATTTATTACATTCACAGCGCTACTGAGGCCTCTTTGGCTTCCACAGATTTACCAAAACGCAAAAAGGTTGAGACGCGTGCTTCGGAAACTCAGACTAGCCCACAAAAAAATGTCAGGGGTGCAGAAAAAACTACAATAACAGGTGAAGACCTAACTAGCGAAGAGAACCCCGGTGAGCTATATTGGGAACATTTAGCAGAGAAACGGCGTGAAGCTTTAGAAGAGACGCTGAAAGAAAATCAACATTTGCATGAACGAATTGAGGGTTTAGAGGCAGAATTGGACACATCTCGTCAAATGTTGGAGGAGGCGCGTAATTTAGTCGAAGTATTGACGGAGATGTTAAACGAAAATGAAGCTGAACGTGAAATTGAAAGTGACGGTGGTGTTGTAGGCGGTGAAGAACATGGAGGAACTGCTGGCAATATACTGGCTGATGATGACAACAGCAATACGTCCAAATCGAGTGCCGAAGCACCATTACCCAGTGCAGAGCATGAAAGATTGGAGCACTCTCGCACACCTTAAACAAGTACAATCTACAGGAGAAGGCTGAATGTTTAGCTTTACTTTATTAGCTCAATTGGAGTCGTCTCGCTCAACGTACTAATTTACAAGTTTATTACTATATAGCTATATTACCTTAAATACGTTAGTTTATTTAAACATTTTTGTATTAATAATTTTACCCGACAAGTACGCACCAAAGCAAAACGACGGGATGCCGCTGCCCAGTATCGGTGCTCCAGTGCAGTACAAAATACTTATTAATCCTCACATTTATTACAACTTTTTTTATTTGTAATTAAAACCCAAACGTTCAACTGTTTAAATAATTGATTTTTATGTTTGCCCGGTGTTAGTTACGGATTTGAAATGAAAATGCATTATTTACATCTATTTCCTTTTAGGATTAATAATTGCGTTCGAATGCTTATGTAGTACTTGAAAATTTATAATAAATTTATTAATTGTTGCTAAATTGTGATGTTTAATTCCGTTTACCCACTTATGACAAATAGCAATACGAAACGATAAGCATATGTACTATGTATGTATATAGGTGTGTATAAGTATTTCTTATTTGATATTCGCCCTTAGGTAGACTAACTGATTTTGCCAGCATTGTTGTGCAAAATATTCGTTTCATTTTCACCATCTGCTCCCTATGCTTCAGCCTATTTCCACAAGCAAAAAAAAAAACAGTGCTGCCAAATCCTTCATTAAATTTCCGTACTTAGTTTACCGCTACTTTTTTGACGTTTCCGCTCATTTCTTTGTGTGCCACCAGTTAATAAGGATGGAAATAAAAAATTCCGCCGATATTCGTATCCTTTTCAATAAAATTGCACACATTTTTATTTAAACAACGGTTTACTTAATATATCTTTCACACAGCATCGCCATTTGGTCGAATATTCGAGCATTACAAAAGTTTCAATGCAGTACAATCGTCTCTTCTAAATTTGTTGCTACACACCAACAGGTCGGTGGTACTTAGCGCACCCACTGGTTCTGGTAAGACTGTAGCCTTTGAGTTAGCCATCGTGCGTATGTTACTCGATCATCCACATGACACCAACAATGCTCAGGAGCATTCCACTAGAGTAATACCAGTCAAAGCGGTGTATGTGGCACCAATTAAGGCACTTTGTGCTGAACGATTTAATGATTGGAAGTCGCGCTTCGAAAAGCTAGACATAGACTGTGTACTCATAACAGGCGATAGTGATTTGGATGAACTGGCACGTTTACGTAGTGCTCAAGTGATAATCACTACACCAGAGAAATGGGATTCGCTAACACGTCATTGGCGTGATTGTCGTGATGTTATCGGCTCTATACAACTTTTTCTCATAGACGAAGTGCATTTGTTAAACGAAGATGTGCGTGGCCCAGTGTTAGAGGCTATAGTTTCACGTATGCATACTATTGCACGTGATGTTTTGAATAAACCGTTGCGTTTTGTTGTTGCTTCGGCCACTATACCAAATGCACATGATATAACATGCTGGATTGCGGGTATTGTTGACAACAGAAACTGTAAAGGCAGCGGTAACAAGATTAAACAAGAAAATGTCGCCGAGTTGGTGTAAGGAATTTGATTTTTACAATATGAAATATTACATTTTTAATTATTAATGCTATACTAACGATCTAACATAGTTACTCAGATGTCGATCGCCCTGTGCCATTGGAGAAACATGTGCTGGGCTTTAATTGGAGTTTACGTGGTTTTAAATTTGATATGAGTCTCAATTATAAGTTAATGGACATATTGCGCAAATATTCAGAGTGTAAAGCTACTTTGGTAAGTGAATTAATATTCGTTTGATTTTAATACTTATATTTTGGTAGATACGCTGACAAATTAAGTTTGTATATATTATGTACTATTTTATGTAAATTGAAATATTCCTCATTATGTTTTTTATTGAATAGTAATTTTGTGTTATTAGATTTTCCAAAATGTATTGTATATGTATGTATATGCATTGTATACTTACATTAACTAGCTCTACTAAGTTTTAGAAAAACTGTGTGTCTTCAAGTGATTTTATTTATTAATTTTACTATTTCAGATTTTTTGCAATAGTCGAAAATCTGCTGAAATGGCGGCAACCGTTTTAGAGAAAAATATTACCTCATATTTCGCACTCAGTGACCAACAGAAGACAAACCTTACACAACTCGCCCAAGTGTAAGTATTTGCATATTTCACAATACTTTGGAATTTAGACATTTAGACATTTTAAAAAACCCCAAGTCAGTGTTTTATACCCCGAACAATATATGTATATGTATGTATATAAATATATATAAATGCAAAATAATCTGACCAACCAAAATCAAGTTCTTAGGTGGAAAACGTTTATTCACGATAGTTCACACATAGTTTATTGTCCAAGACAAATCCACAATATTCAAATACATATATTTTTTGAAACAAACTACTATAGCATATTCATACATAACTGCCGTACAAACCGACCGATCCAAATCAAAATAAAGATCATGTTATACCCTTTTGTGTTAAAGAAATGAAATTGTTAACCCTGTGTATTATAGCTCCAACGTGTTTTATTAAAAAAAGATTGAGTAAAGTGTCTAATAGCCAGAATGTGTGTGTGTGTGTGTGTACTACATAAACAAACACTTGTAGTGTAATTACTTTTTACACTTTTCTTTTGTTTTCTGTCTTTTCTACTTTTAGCTTGCACGACAATAAACTGCACAAATTGATTGCACATGGCATCGCTTACCATCATGCCGGCATGAGTTTTAGTGATCGTAACAAAGTTGAGGAGAGCTTCCGTCAGGGTAACTTAATGGTTTTGCTCTGCACCAACACTTTGGCAATGGGTGTCAATTTGCCCGCACGCCTTGTGGTCATCAAGTCAACTGAGGTAATTTTCTAAATGGCTTTGCGCTTATACATTGTTTGTGTGTCCATAGTAATTTGTAAACAATTGTAAATCATTAGTATTATCACCTTGGTAATATGACGGAATATCCAGAGAGTACTTTGTTACAAATGATTGGACGCGCTGGACGACCACAATACGATACCAAAGGTGTCGCTGTCATTTTGACGCATATGAGGAATGTGGTGAGTTGAGATTGTTATTACATTATTTATAAAGTATTTTTAAACATATAGAGTACCATATTTAGAGTGAATATTTTTTGAAGAATATTTTTAAGTACTAATTGCTTTTATATTTATATTGAAAAGTGAACTGAATTTATTTTTCATAGTCAAGTAATTTCTTTAATGTGACACAAGTTATATATTGACTAAAAATACCGCAAAATATGCCATAAGAAGTAGCAATGGCCTTCTATCTTACCTTAAACCATCAAATTTCTTTGTAAAAATATAAAGTCACAAGTTTAGTGGTCTCTTTTAATTTGAAATCCTTTATTACTTTATAATTGAGCCATTTTCCATTCATTCTTATGTGTAACGGTAACAAATATCGATTTGCATGTTTGCAATTATTGCTATTTTTTGATTTGTATTGTCAAAAGGTACATAGTGAACGCTTTCCGCGCATAAAGCGAAGAAGATGATGTACATTTAATACAAATATATATATGTATATGTAGTATTATATAAAATTAACAATATCAAAATCGTAGTATAATTGTTAACATATGTAAAAAAGTTATAAAATATAGTTGAAGACATCATGTAACTAAAGTGTAGAAATTGACAGAATGAGAAAAGATATGCATACATATGTGTGCACGTCGATAAGTGCGAAAAATACATATGTATGTATGTATATTTAAAATTTTATTTACAATGCTCGCATTTAAAAGTTAATTTCATTTTAATGGCGAAGAAGTTGTAGTTTTCTTCTTATTGTTGTTGCTGCACACAAGCCTTTTAATTCAATGTTAATGCTTAAGTCCTCCATAAGTGTTTAGCCATACATACATGTATTTATGCCTTTGCGTACCTATGTCTGTTTGCGTTTGTCGCCCTGGACATACATACATATTTATGTGTATGTATGTGTGTGTGTTGTTGCTTTCTTAATATGCAATATTTCGCTATTTTCTGCATATTACCACTTAGCTAATAATTAACTAAATATTTATTTATTTTTCGTTTTCTCCTAAAAAAATTCTAATTGATTTTATTGTTGTTGTATTTATACCATCACCATGCCTTTTAACATTTTCCACATTTTCCATTTGATTGTTTGATTGATTGTACTCCTTGATATGCGTTTTCTTGTTGTTGCGTATTTTTATATCTTGTTTCAGCCGCTTTCTAACCCAATGGGTTTGTTGTATCGAACGTCACTTTAGGCACAAAGCCATTCTCCCCCTCCACTGTGTAGGCAACGGTCATAAGCCGGCCATCGGGCAGCCACACAGAGTATTGACCAGACACCTGTGAAGTTTTAGCATTAAATTTCCTAATTGTATTTCAATAGTTCAACTATTGTTGTTGCTTACCTTTCCAGCAGCATCGCCTGCTTCGTTTTTGTTAAAGAACAGTTCTTTTTCGGCATCCTTAACCTCATATTGGTATTCATACTATAAGCAGATAAATTTACAAGACATAAATTATTTTATTTTTGCTTCGTTTGTAAAAACAAAAAATAATATATAAGAAGAGGTTTAGATTCCTGGTAGTGATGACACTTGAGGCCTTGCTACTCTCGACCTTCACACACGAGCTGAGCCTAGTAAACCATCAGCATCGCATTCGAAAAGTGTACAGTGCCACCACAGCACTTAGCGTCGTAAGATAGTTCGTGGCCTTAACCAGAATCCACCCTTCGAGAGAGCGATTCTCGTAGCCTTGTACTTATCAAAAGCTTTTGACACAGACAATCACACAACGCTACTTGAGGACATTGTAGAAACTACGCTCCCTCCAGGACTGAAGAGGTGGACCATGAACTACGTCGATCATCCGTACTATTTCGAGGTAAAGACTCAAAATTGAGAAGAATTAAACAAGAGGGTTAGAAAATTTCTATCACTTCGTACGCTGATGATTGCACATTATTGCCGTCGGGTAATGGAATCGGTGGCATGTGTTCAAAGGTAAACGCGTAAGGCTGTTCCTGCTGTGATGCTTTCGCCAACAACACCTTCACCGACTCTATTTCAGTGAATGACGTACTTGGCGTCAAACCACCACCTATTGCAGACGAAGAGCTTGAGTTGCCGCGAGAAGCGAGACTGACTCTTGCGCAGCTCCGTTCTGGATACTGCAGCCGGTTAAACTCCCACTTATCCAGAATAGACCCCGATATATTTAATATATGTCCAGCGTGCAATGCCTCACTAACCCTTCTCATCAGACACCCCTCTCCTTTTGATCCGACCACGTCGAAACTTCACGTTTCCTAAGCCTACCTTCGGACAATGTCGACGACAACTTATCTAATCCTTCCCATCCTAACGGGGATTAGGTACCCTTTACAACAACTTCAACAAGCCATCAAATTTCTGAACATGCTTCGCATTTACCGACAAGTTTATTTAAAGCTATTCCGGATTGGAGTCGTGTTTTATTTTTATACCTGCTGGTGTGAGATCCAAGGTAGTGCTCATTAGCGCTTGTGAAGCAAAAATACAACAACAGCAATTATTATAAAGGTTTTAGATCAAAATAATATAAAATAAATTCACATGCATATTACTGTTTGCCTTGAAATTGATGGTTCTACGAGCTTAAGGGCGCTGATAAATATTACTAAAGGTTTCTTCGTTTGTGAAATAAATTAAAATCTCTATTTTTCCAACATTTTTCTAAAACTTATGGTTTCACCTGGGATTTGAACAAACGATGATCTACA
Organism: Bactrocera tryoni; assembly: GCF_016617805.1. Taxonomy (NCBI): domain Eukaryota; kingdom Metazoa; phylum Arthropoda; class Insecta; order Diptera; family Tephritidae; genus Bactrocera; species Bactrocera tryoni. The sequence goes on from NC_052502.1 coordinate 44,841,985, forward strand.
TAGTAGTCACGTACTTAACTAGCTCAGGTGCTCATATTAATAATATTGCGAGAAAAAGTGAAAATTTAAGAAAAAAGTTGAAATAACCTTTTTTCATTTAACATTGGATAATTTCTTCAGTTTTAGCTCACGACTCTAATTTTGTAATTTTGGCTTACACTTTTTCTACTGTAAACAACAATTTTAAACAGAAGATAATCAGCATCGGCTTGGAGGTAGTCATCTGATTTCATCTGTTTATTCAAACCCATTCACTGTCAGTCACTCACTGCTAAATCGCTGTATTTTCTTTATATTATTAGCTGACTGTAATTTATAAGAAAATCTGACTACATCATAAATTATAGCAGAAGCTTGTAGTTTACCTACATACATGGCACCTGCATTGAGTTTCAACCTCAATATTCCAGTCTCAAATGTTGGATAATTTTTGATAATTAGATTGAACAATTGATTAAACTATTTTGTTGTTCTTGTTGTCATATAAAAATCCCGCCCGGTACCGGTTATCTAGCAGATAAAGCACAGGCAACAATCGGGTACTACACAATTATTCGATCTATGATTTGTTGGTTAAATAAACAAAACTGGGCAAAAATAATATTTATTCAAAAATACATTATAAAAATTGTTTGCTAGACTTGATTTATATTTCAATTGTACAGCTTTTATACATTCCAATTAGAATCTCCTTAAGTAGCTGTATTATAATGCGTTTGGAAATTAATATTTTTCCATTTGGAGAATTTCGTATCGTTTCGTTTGGGAATTATATGTCGCTCGATTGTTTCTGAAGTACTTCTGTCCCATTAGAAACAAGAGAAAAAAATAGTCTAGTCAACAACAAAGTTTGCGAAAGTTGCTGAAATTTATTTTGTAGCATATTTAAAGCTAATATTGGACCACTATAGAATACAACTGCCACGCAATCTGATATATCAAATTCAAATCCCTGTATGGAAAACTTTTTTTTTGATGATACATCTAAATTTGGCATAGGTTTTTATCCAAAGCAGCGCTATGATTTCCGAGGACATTGTTCAAATCGGACAACTATAGCATACAGCTGCCAAGCAAACTGACCGATCACGCTCAAGTTCTTGTATGGAAAACTGTTTCTAATTGACAAGATATCTTCACTAAATGTAGAAAGGAATATTGCCGAAGGTAGCGCTACTTTCTCCGAACAGATTGTTCAGATGAAACCATTACAATATATGCCAATTTTTGACATGCAAAAGTAATGTTTAATCAAAAATGTTCGAAAATGAATTTTTAAACCCAAAATCGAAAAAATATCAATTAATTTCTTTTATTTTTAACTATAAACTTGAGACTAAATTTTTTTTCATTTTGGGATTAGAAATTTGAAAATTATTTTTAATGCACATGCTCGGGATAAAAAATAAAAAAAAAAATTAATTGTAACTATAATTTAATTATTGTTTTAATCTACTCTTATCACAATTTTGATGTAAAAAATTGGATTACCTTTTCCCTACTCCCAGAAAAATTATAAAAAGGAAATTTTAAAAAAAATTTGAAATATGTCAAAATGTTGGTAATTAAGTTTTTAATCCCAAAATCAGAATTAAAAATTTATGAAGTAGAAATTGTTTTAATGAGTATGTTTGTCGATCACTGCTCTAGAGCTTTGAATATGATGGCTTTGTAAAAGAAATAGAAAAATAATTTTTTTTTTAAATATAAAATTGAGACTAAATTTTTTTTCAATCCGGTATTTGGAATTCGAAATTTGAAAATTATTTTTAAATCAGATTCTAGGAATTATAAAATAAAAGAATTTAATTGAAACTATACTTTAATTATTTTTTATCCTTATCACAATGTTGTTATAAAAAATTGGATTTTCCCTTACTTCCAGAAAAATTGGTAAAAAAGTAGCTTTTTTGGAAGGTATCTGAAAATTTTATAAAATTTGGAAATCTGGTTATTTTTACCGATGCATGCAACGCCAAATGCTTTCTAAGCCGTTTAAAAATTACAAAAATATTTATCAAAACTCATACAATTTTTGATATCTCCTGTTCTATATAAATTTATCTCAAGATTTATTTTATTAAAAAAAAATATCGTTGGGTCTTCTAGCTAGAACAAACTTCAGTATTTACATACTTATATATGTATATACTACTTATACATATGTATATAGTAAAATAGTATATAGTAGGCTCCTAGACAAACTCTTCCACCGTGCCTATGCGCTGGTAATTAAGCGCAACGCTGCCAGTTCTACAGCAATTTACTTTGATTGCATTTTTATCAGTGTTGACAGGGTAATTTTTCCAAATTAGCCGGCGCTCACATTTCGCAGCGATTGCGCAAAACAATGTGAATGAGAAAAGAAATAATTCACTTTGCGATTGCGCTTTCAAAAATAATTGTTTTCCTTTTTTTTCATTTTACAGACTTCCACTTGAGTTTTAGTGTAATTTAACGATTTTTCATTTCGCGTTAACATTTAGTTTATGAACTACTCACAAGCAGAACTGCCTACTCTTTAGAACCAAAAATAGAAAAAGCAGGGAGTTTTAGAATTTACCGGCTCTGGTTGCTCTGGCGCCTGTGGTCGTGCTTGCACCAACAGCACACAAGCAACGAGCACAACCAACGCGACAAACGACACTCTGACGGACAAAATCTCCATTATTACTCCTTTGCTAGTATCCTTTAAGCGACCGCTGCGCAATTTCTTTTACTCTCTTCTTGACTCCACCGAATCGTTGAATCCTTCGTCGCTGCTCGCACACCTTTCGCGATCACTAATTTCGCCTCTAAGCAAGTGTGTTAAGAGTGTTGGTGTATTACGAGTGTATTTCACGAGTTGCCCTACGTTCGTTCGTTCACAAATTTTAGTGCACAACCGTATTCGTACTCGAGACGCTTTTAATTCGTACTGACACTTGGAGCCGTTGCATTTGTCTTTTATATGAGAAGTTGGCGGCAAATGTGCGGCACATCGTATAGGTCAAAGGTGTTGAGGAGAAGCTACAGCAACAGTTGCTGCGGCAGTCGCGGTGGTGGCGGTGGCGGTGGCTGCGGCAGTCACCAAAAGCCGGTGATGATGCTCTCGTCTCTTCTTTACGAATATCTGCTGTTTGATTTTTTATAAGTGTTGTTACTGTTGTTTGGTGTTGTTGTTGTTATTGCATTGTATGCTTGTATGTATGTATGTACCGCTGTAGGTACTAACGCTAAGCCACATCTATAACAATGGCCCAAACTGCTCAGTTGCATGCACAAAGAGCAATGCAAACATACATACCTGCATACATATGAACATATCTATATGTCTATATGTTCGTACGAGTATAACGGACTTGCGTGTATATTGCACCCGATCTGCGAAATTCAGTGTGGTGGCTCTTCTCCGTTACATCTCAACATTTCGACTGAGTTGGTCTGTTGCATGGCACCGCTCTAGCGTGTTGTTGGTGGCATTGGTGTTGCAGAAGTATTCCCCTAACACCAACCTCTAACGAATATGTACATATCTAAGCATAAATATTTTCATATGTGCCTTAGCTACGATGGGCTCTTTTGGCTTCAGTTCTTGAAGTGTCCAGCAGCTAAATTGTTGTTGTTTTAATTTGTTGTGACTTCCATTCCGCTGCATAGATGCCGGCAAAGACCAAAAAACAGTTATGTTTACAAAAATAGTATTGCTCTTTTTGAAATGAGGAAGATATTGCTTTCTGAAGGGAAAAACTTCAGTTGACGCAAAAACCTGGCTTGATGACGAGTTTCCGGATACTGCTTCAGAAAATTCAAGCATCAATGATTGGTATGCTAAGTTTAGACGTGGTGAAATGAGTATCGAAGACGTTGAACGTAGTGGACGCCCAAAAGAGGTTATCAAAGCATGAAAATAGTCTACAAAATAATTTTCGATGACCGTAAAGTGAAATTGTTCGAGATAGCAGGCACTCTAAAGATACGAGTATCACGAATATTTGGATATGAGAAAGCTCTGTGCGAAGTAGGTGAGCGCGCGAGCTCACTTTTGACCAAAAGCAACGATGAAATGATGATTTTTGAAGATGTTAAAGTATAAGCAACCCGAGTTTTTGCGTCGATATGTGACAATGGATGAAACATGGCTCCATTATTTCACTTCGAATTCGTATCGGCAGTTATCCGAGTGGACTGCACATGATGAACCCGCTCCAAAGCGTGGAGAAACGCAACAGTCGGCTGGCAAGGTCATGGCGTCTGTATTTTGCGATGCGCATGGAATAATAGGATCATAAATAGCGGCAGTTACAAAGCGTTTTTGGATCGCTTGTAGAACGAAATCCTCGAAAAATGGATGCATTTGAAGAAAAAGAAAGTGATGCTTCACCAAGACAATGCATCGTGTCACAAGTCAGTTAAAACGATGGCAAAAATCCACGAATTTGGCTTCGAATTTCTCCCGCATCCACCGTATTCTATAGACTACTATTTTCTGTTCTCAGGCCTCAACAGAATGCACGCTAGAAAGAAATTTTCGTCGAATGAAGAGGTGATCGCCAAAACTGAGGTCTATTTTGAAGCAAAGGACAAATCATACTACAAAAATGGTATGGAAAAAGTCGAGCCGAGAACTTTTCATTTGACCTGTTATAATGAAACACATTACGGTAGATCTAATGGCTGACAGCATTTCAATCTTCATTTTAAGTTCATAACATATATTTAACTCGCCCTTCCATTCTGAGAGCTAATATTTGGTTGCATTCTACCTAATTCAATGAATTTTCGGTCGGCTTATTGATTTGGACAGGCTAAGTTTACCACGATGTTTGTATCACCCAAAAGAACATCAGAGAATCTATAAAATATACATATATATCAGCATGACCATGAGTCAATTTTGCCATGTTTATGCGCGAGCTAGTCCCCAAGTTTTTGAGATATCGATTTGTAACTTTTCAAACGACCTTTTACTTCCAAGAAGTTGCTCATTTACCGGAACCACTGTTATCGGGCCACAATAGCATATAGTGGCCATACAAGCTGAACAAAAATCTAAGAAAAAAAATTTTCTGATCGGTTTATTAAGCACATTTCAGTTCGCACTGCTATGAATATGAACATTACTGTACCTACGCGCAAATCTTCAATACTCCAACAATTTGCACTCGAAATAATATCCTCACCACGCTCACCGCCGCCGAAGCTGGCGCGCTTACTGGTCATAGCGCATTTGACTGCGATTCTTGATTCATATGACTATGAATATATTAATATGTTAATCAATAGAATGTTAAATTAGCTTTTCAATGCAGGCATAACCTAATGCAGTCTGTAGATGTGCACATAGCAATGTAAGTGTGTGGAAATTTATTTATTTTTTGCTGATGAGCATTGACCATTTTTTATTGTAGTAACAACCTTTTTTTCAGTGTGAAGGTATTTGAAATGTTGTTTGCGTTTGATTTATTAACAAACCTCATAGGAACATCTTCGTATACAAAATATATATACATACACATATACTTTGTTTAATTTTTATATATAAAGTAAAAATGTAATAATTTATTTTAGTAAATGCAAGGTGTTTAAGAATTTCATAGAAGGAGTGTAACATCTCCTAATCTGATCATGTAACAAATGCAATTTATTAACTATTAATATATTGTAGAATCACTATTAATATTGCTTGAAAACAGATGTGATTGAGGTATGACTGTTTAATACCAGGGCTCTTTATATAAATCTGCAAGGTGTTTGACCATACATCTTCCATCTACTCATAAAAAGGGTTGACATGTTATCGAAGCATACAATGATGCCCTCACTGCTTAGCAATGTTTAAATCAGAAATTCTCTTAAAGTTTTATTATTACGAGCCAACAGTTATTAGAAAAAACTTTTCTCAATACCAATTGAGCTTGAACTCAGCTCTTACAGTTTCAAGCGCAAGTACTAAATGTATAATATAAATAAATATATCTTGTTGCTTCCGTACAGCTAATAGATTTGAAGTTGTGCATGCAAGTGTGAACAGTATCTTCGAATGGTACCGACCAGATTGGTTTTTTGACTGATTTTGTTATGTAAAATTGGATATTTTGATTTTTTAATTAGAAAAAAAAACGCTACTTTGGCTGCCCCGAAGCTTTAATACCCTTTACAGGTCCAATTCTTATAACGGGTGATCCAAGTAGTTTTTTCAATAGCTTTTTTTTGGCAGATCAAGCGTGAGTCGTTGCAAGCGGTCATGTTATTTTTGTTCAGTATTTTTTGGCATTTCATCATGAGGAGACTCACGCCGTAACAACGTTTACAAATTGTTCAACTTTATTACGGAAAATGTACATTCTGTAAAGAATTTGTTTTGCGCAACTTTTGGTCAACTTAATCGGCCTACTGACAGTACCATTCGCAACACCATCGCCCATCTTGAGACCCAGCGTGCATTATTGTATAATATTCGACCGAAAAGACCACGTCCAGCTCGCAGTGAAAAATATATAGAAACCGTAGCTGAGAGTGTACACGAAGACCGTGGAGAGACGATTCGACGCCGTTCGCAGCAAATCGGACTTATGTATGAAACAACTTGGCGCATTTTACGTCGAGATCTTAAATTGAAAGCGTAAAAAATAATGCTTGTGCAAGAACTGAAGTCGCTCGACCTTCTCCGCTCTATGAGGTCTTAAAAAGCTCCGAGAAGACCCGACCTTTTCACCTTTGCTTCAGTGATGAGACCCATTTCTAGCTCAATGGGTACGCAAACAAGCGAAATTGCCGAATTTGTGACTAAGAGCAACCCGAAAAGATTCCCGTGCTGCCATTTCATCTAGAAGAAACAACGATTTAGTGTGGGCCATAGAATCATCGATCCATATTATTTAAAAAAGATGCCTTTGAGAACTTAACCGTCAATGGCTACCGTTATCGCTTCATGATTACCGACTATTGATATCTGAAATGGGAGCAACTGATTTCGGCGACATTTTGTCAAATTAAAAAGTTTTCTCTGTAAGGACTTGATATTGATCGAATAGCTTATTTGCTGTGGAAGTTTCGAGAAATGAAAAGTTTATTAGGGAGAAAAGGGGTGTACAACATTTCAGATTGACAGCTCAAAACTGGGGGAACTAGTTCGCGTATATACAGACACACGTTGAAAACTTATTATATCATGTCCAGGGTATAAATATAGATCCATTATCGTCTATTGGGATAAAGTGCTTGCACTAGGTAATGGATCTCCTATAATGAAATAAATAATACTGAGACTAGTGGTCCATCGTGTTCTTGCTTCTTCGCTATGTCTCATCAATAAATTTTTTTTGGACAGAGAGGCCATATACGCTCTACTCAGATAAGTGCGCTCCAAGTCACATCGCCCTTCACTTGCGCCGTGGCGGAATTAATGCGGATTGTGCCAGAAGTTCATCCACCGAATTGAATGCCAGGCCTCGGTGATGGAGTCTCTCTCCCACCACGAATCCCACACCGAACTTGCGCTCCTTTAAATGACCACTGCAGTAAATGCCACATAGACTTATTCGTTTCAGCCCTTGTCCCGTCAATCGCACTCTTATGAGGACATCAACCAGCTGGCAGAGCAACTTTCCAATTAAGGACCGGATATTCCTTTTGCATGCCCTTAAATCGTCATCTTTAATATGTTTGCAGTAGTCGTCATGAAAAGGTGGAGTCTCTTAATCGAGGCTAAGTTGATATTTTCATTGGATATGCTTTTTTACGTGGCAAGTCACAAACCCAGCGCACAACCCTGGGGAAGGATGATTCACCTTCTCACTTTCGCTTGCCTTCAAACGGACCCCAGAGGATACTTGGTCTAAGACCGGAAGTCGTGAGTTGCTTGAGCCATATGTAAAATAATTGTTTCTGGCCACACCCAATTGAATGGCGCTTAGAAACCTCTCACTTGCGTGAACTTCGAAACATGGCTCCATAATTCTAATATTCTTTAGGCATATTTTCTTTAAAGATCGTAGTGTCTTTTGATAGAATGCTATTTACTCACTTTACTGATGTTAGAATAATAATATTTTAAAACCGTGTAGCTACTTACTAAGTTTTTAACTCGTTCAATTGTGATATAAAGAAAATTTAGCACAAAATGTTTTTTCTGTTCTAAATGTTTTAAAGCTATGTTATCAGTGGTGAAGCCGTCTGCCTACACTAAAGGCAAAGACCACTGAATCCGGCTCAAAGTCACCTTGAATAAAATTAAATCTGCACGGTGGTGCGCATGAGCATAAGCTTGTCATCAACGCTGTGCCTTGTTCTAAATATTTCCCTGAATGGAATTTTGTTTAAATTCAACACAACTCCTTTCTTACTTGTTGCAATGCTAGTTGACCTTGATTACCATATGCACCCGAGTATATGCAGAACAAAGGCATACCTGAATTACTCGCACACATACACACATAATTTGTGAAAAGAACTTTTCAGTTTTAGCATTAAATTAGAAAGAGACAGGCACGTGGCGCTCCAAAAGAATGGATTCATCGTTGTGTCACTGCTTCTTCGTCTGCACTCCACCACATACAAACACACTAGCGTGTAATGGGCATGCTATGTTATTCATGCTGCAAATAATTGCTATTGGATCCGGTCGGCCAATTGATGCGACACCATACGATGCGATACGATTATATCTGGCCAATTTGAGATTCCCAAATGTCAACTGTTTATTTGCCATTTACTTCGATTACACGTAACGGGTACTTATATTATTGTTGTCATCAGTGTAGTTGTTGGTGTTCTTATAGTCGCTGGTGTTGTTGGCAGTTTATCCGCTGCTTGTTTGATTTAACCCATCAAACATTTCAAATTTGTCTATTCCACGATTTAAGGCTTACCTATAATTCTTCCCGAGTTGGTTGATGCCTTTAATAGAAAAAGTTTCTTCTACGTCTTCTTCTTCTTCTTCTTTACTGGCGTAGACAGCGCTAATGCGCTTATAGCCGAGTTTACAACAGCGCTTCACTCGTTCTTCCTTTTCGCGGCTTGGCGCCAATTGGAGATTCTAAGTGTAGCCAGGTCCTTCTCCACCTGGTCCTTCCAACGAAGTGGAGGTCTTCCTCTCCTCTGCTTCCCCCGGCGAGTACTGCGTCGAAACTTTCAGAGCTGGAGTGTTTTCATCCATTCGGACGACATGACCTATCCAGCGTAGCCGCTGTCTTTTAAGTCGCTGAGCTATGTCAATGTCCTCGTATATCTCATACAGCTCATCGTTCCATCGAATGCGATATTCGCCGTTGCCAATGCGCAAAGGACCATAAATATTCCGCAGAACCGTTCTCTCTAACATTCGTAACGTCTACTCATCATATGTTGTTATCGACCATGCCTCTGCACCATATAACCGGACGGGGATAATGAGTGACTTATAGAGTGTGGTCTTTGTTCGTCAAAAGAGGACGTTACTTCTCAATTGCCTTCTCAGTCCGAAGTAGCACCTTTTGGCAAGAGTTTCGTGCTGTCAAAAGCAACTTTGAAATCGACGAAGAGATGGTGTGTGTCGATTCTTTTTTCTTTGGTCTTTTCCAAGATTTAAGGCATGGTTAATATCTCTAGTTGTTGATTTTTCAGGTTTAAAGCCACACTGGTAAGCTCCAATTAGTTACTTGACGGTGGGCTTTAATCTTGCACACAATACGCTCAATAGAACCTTATATGCGATGTTGAGGAGGCTTATCCCCCGCAAGTTGGCGTATATTTTGGGGTCTCCCTTTTGTGGATTGGGCAGAGCACACTTAATTCCAATCGTCGGGCATGCTTTCGTCTGACCATACTCTACAAAGAAGCTGATGCGTGTTATTTATCACTTTTTCGCCGCCGTATCTGAATAGCTTGGCCGGCAATCCATCAGACGGGTAATTGCTATTCGAACTTGTTCATGGTTAGGCAATGGAATGTCCGCTACATCGTTATCGATTGGAGGATCGGTTCACCATCTCCTGATGTTATGCTTTCACTACCATTCAGCAGGCTGGAGATGTGTTCCTTTCATAATTTTAGTATGCTCTGGGCATCAGTAGATCACCTCTGGGGGTTCTACAAGAGTATGCTCCGGTCTTGAAACCTTCTTTAAGTCGTCGAATTTTTTTGTAGAATTTTCGAGCATCAACCCTGTGGTCCAGCTTGTCAAGCTCTTCGTACTCACGCATTTCGGCCTATATTTGTCTGCAAATGAATAGCCAAACATATGTAAATGACCGCCCTTCACTTTATATCTGAAATTGACTTAAATTGTTCACGATTCAATAACATTTACTGGTAGCTTTATATCATTAGATAAAAGAGACTCCCTGAAACATTTATATTTTTTGGAAAAACAAACAACTGTTAGATCTCCCTCTGTCTTATCTTCATGCAACTTGTATACCTATTCCTTGGGAAATTTTTAGTATTAAATAGCTTCGTTAGCTCCGTTTCTCTGAAACATATTGAATGAGATTACTCAGGATTCTGAGCGTTAGGAACCTCACCCTCAGTCTATTTTCCAAACAATGCATTAAGTAAGTCGTAGCGCTTGAGGCTAAAATACTACCATAGGTGATGGGTCCATACAGAAAATGTACAAGAGTCACACCGCTGTTGGCGGTAAAACGTACTCGGCTCCTTTGTCTTTCCGGCAGCCGTGTCTTTGTTATTTTTTGGCCCTGTTCTTATGATAATTTCATTTTCTATCTTGATTAATGATTAACGAATTAAACGCTCACTGGGTTTTCGATACAGATGGAGCAGGCGCCCACAGATACTTGTTTGATCTGAGTATAAATTTACGGCAGAAGCGACGTTTGAACCATTAGAAAATAAAAATTAGAAAACCATACCATAAGTGTCTATTTGTAGACTAAACGCAATGATGTTAACAACAATAACAGCAACAATAAAAATAAAACCCAAGCAAAGATAGTAGAACAACAAGAAAATATCGCTTCAACAATGATAAGGTGAGCAAAGTTGAGCAACTTTTTTGTAGTTGTGGGTTTTCTTTCAAGCCACCGCAGCAGCTTTGAGGTTTTTCATAACGACTCGTATAAATATAATACTCGTGCTTAGTTGGTCACAGCCATCAATTCTCTATTTAACATAATGAAAAAATGCTGCATCCGTGTCGATTCGCGAATGTTTGTATGTATGAATGTGCACAGCGCCGTATGGCTCTTTAATGCCATGATAAATGTTGGGTACCCGCAATTGCGGATTGAATGGCTGCTCGTGAGCTGGCTGGTGGACTGCCTGCCAGTCAGCAGCAGCAATTGTCGCATATCAGCTATGATTCCCAATTTAGCCAGCAAGCAATGAACCTAGCAAGTCACATGAAATGGTCAAAGATGAAATAGAAGAAGACACTACTTATGTTGCGATCTCTAACTTGACGGCGGCCTTACCCAGTGTGGGTCGCAGCAATGCAGATGTTTTTTTCTCGTCGAGCTTGGCTGCTATATCACTTTTCCAACATTTTACGGTGTCTTATTGATGGCATCTTCTAAATTCTCCGTTAAGTAGAAACGGCATTGCACCTACATACATATATATATGGAGTTGTGAGTGCACGTGTATGTGTGGTTCGCCGCTTGCCAGGTCAACCGCTGCGGATATTTTCGGTATTTGCGGCATTTTTGACTGATTTTGTGTGCCTTCTTCAGCGCTTTGCTGTCAAAAAACGCTTCCATGCAAAAATTGTATTTGCCAACATTTCGGCGTACCCTTCACACACACACACCCCCGCATAGCCGTGGAGTAGGTCGCACGTTTTTGAGCAAAAGGAGCGTTGAGCTCGCATGTTGTTGTTGCAAAAATGTTGTAACACACGACTTACCGAGGCAGTGTGGAGGTGATGGTGATGTGGATGGTGGTGACGACAGCGGCGGCGGCATGTAACCTTCAAAGTCGTGCTTAGGTGCGGCAGCAACGACACCAAGCGCCAAAGCAATGCCGTTGTAAATACAACCAGCAAGCATTTCTGTAGCGCAAAAATAAACATTCATACAATTATACAAATAACAACAACAATAAATGCTAACATATGCATATAGACACATAGTATTAACGTCAGTAATCCGTCGTCAGCGGCAGCAGTCTGATCGTCAGCATTTCGGTGGCACACCGTCTTGGCGACTTGGCTACCTTCATTCATCACTCCTTTTATGTTCATTGTGCGGCAAGCGCCACCGCAACAATGCTTCCCGTGAATTGTTGCAAGCTCACTCAGTCACTCACACACTGACACACTCACCCAATTTAGTTCACCAATTTGATGTTTCGGCGCTGACAGGCATATGTACATGCTGGCTGATGGGCTGGTAGTTACGTTTACGACCAACAACAACAACAATTGTGGTAGACATCGCCAGTGGCGGCAAAGCCGATAACGACACCCCTTTTTCACAGATCTGGGCTCATTTTGCTGCGGTTTTTTTTGTTGCTCTTTTAGCTCTTTTTCCAAATTGGCGTTTATGTGTTTTAGGTTTATATTTAGACCTTGTAAAATGGTTGTAAAAGTGCTCAGTTTTATCAGAAGTTATGTAAGAAAAATATTTAATTATTTTTTTCCAATTTACATATATGGGCGCGCGCAAACTCGTATGGGCTTGCTTGACAAACCCATACATGCTCCAAATTCATAAACAATAAATTTGCTCGCAATATATTTCAATTTTAATGACAGTTTGTTGAGAAATGGGGATGCGCAAACTAGTTAATTTTTTATGCTTGTATATCGGGTTTGACATGGAAAATGATTGCTGGGTTTCTTCGCTTACGCGGCAAACTTGTTCAAATACCTCCACTCAGAGAGTGTAATTATGTATTACGTATAGAAAAATATATGCTTCGAAAATGTTTAAAATGTTTTGCTGAATTTAATAAAAATAAAAATAATTATGTTTCAGTTCCATTTCCATCTAGAAAAATTACACAACAGATCAAATGTTGCTCAGAAATATATTTTATCATATTACACACAATATAGAACTAGTAGGTCTGTAAAGACGAAGTATCTCCTGTCATCAAACAAACTGTCTTCGCACTCGCGACTAGGCTCATTCGATGGAACGATGAGCGAATTAAAAGACAGTAGCTACGCTGGCTAGTTCATATCGTCCAAATGGACGAAAACACTGCAGCTCTGAAAGTTTTCGACGCAGTACTCTCCGGGGGAAACAGAAAAAGAGGAAAACCTCCACACCGTTGGAAAGACACAGGTGGCGATGGACCTGGCTTCGCTTGGAATTGCCAATTAGCGTCACATAGCAAAAAGGTGAAACGACTGGCGTTTTTGTTAACTCGGCTATAACCGCGTAAGCGGTGTCTCCGCCATTAAAGAAGAAGAAGAAGAAGAGGTCTGTAAAGGAATCTAGTGCTCGAGGCATTAAAATCATCCATACTTTTTTAAACTAAGAAAAGCTTAATTGTAATTTATACCGTTAAAAGCGCAGAACTCTGAATAGGACGGGGTGCTACGAAAACGATGGGTTGCTAAGTATACATCAACCAAAAAATGTGAAAACAATCGCATATACGAATGACCTCATAATGGTAGTAGAGAAGAAGAAGAAGAGGTCTGTAAAGGAATCTAGTGCTCGAGGCATTAAAATCATCCATACTTTTTTAAACTAAGAAAAGCTTAATTGTAATTTATACCGTTAAAAGCGCAGAACTCTGAATAGGACGGGGTGCTACGAAAACGATGGGTTGCTAAGTATACATCAACCAAAAAATGTGAAAACAATCGCATATACGAATGACCTCCTAATGGTAACAGTGGCTAAACATGCAACCATTACAAAAATGAATTTAGAGTTGACTGAGCAGAAAACGGAAGTGTTGTTCATAAGCACAAGAAAGGTGCAAGAAAGGGTAACACTCACTCATAGGGGATTGTGAGATTACTTCACAGCCCCAGCCGAAGTATATGGAGTAATATTGGACTCCAAGTTAAAATTTAAGGAACACTTGACGTATACTTACGGCAAAGCAAACAAAATATATAACGCCCTATCGAGATGATGGCCAATAGAGGCCGCGTTCCAGCCGGCGATTTTTAATAGCAAAAGCAATGAGTTCCTCAATATTGTGTACAGGCGCTGAACATAAAATCATATGCAAGACTAATAAAGCAGCGCATAGGCTTTTTGCAATACAAGCAATAAGTGCTTATCGAATGATATCAAGCGCTGCTGCTGAAGTACCAGGCAGCATGCCGCCTATTGACATCCAGGCAGACAAATTCGCGCGACTATATCAGCAAACAGAGCCATATAAAAGGCAGAAAAAAGCATAGAAAGGCCGATGAACCCACAGACTGCTCCCAGATATTAATTCGTGGATAGACAGACGATATGAATTTCCGCCTAACCCAAATACTGAGTGGCCATAGATGCTTTAGAAAGTAACTGTTCCAAACTAATCATGCCGTTAGTACGTATTCTCCGATGTTTTCAGAGTGCATAGTAGACTTCGAACACGTAATTTTTCAGTGCCCTTCATTTTTTAAACATAAGGAAAAGCAAAAATCTACACAGTTTCGATGGAATTTCCGGTGATCACGGATTTTGATTGGCCCACTGTTGATCGTCATTTATGTCCTCACGACCACTTTGAAAACGTTCAAACCACTCGTGCACTCTGCTACGGTGTGTAACGATGGAAAATTTGACATCACATATGTATGTATGTATGTGTCACTCCTCTGATACAAGGAAAGCTGTCAACGAAGCGTCAGCTCCTTTTTTTTTCTTACACTAAGAAACTCAATAGTTAGAAGTCAGTCAGTCCGTACAATAGAAAAGACTTAAATGTCTTTTCTCTCCCTTGTAATATCTTATCCGTTTTCCGCACACCGGTTTTTGATGCTTCCTACTACTATAAAAAAGGGTGTATTACGATTGCCGGAAAGGACACGTCGTCTGTCTATATATACACGAAATAGCCCTCAGATTTTGAGATATCAAACTGAATTTTTGCATATGTTCATTTTTCTCCAAGAAGTAGCTTACTTGATCGAGATATCTAAATTTTAACTAAATTTATCGCTTGCACGCGCGGACGGGCATTCGGAATTCAACGCGTCTGATCGTCTTGATTATTTATACATATGTATATACATAACCCTATATCTAAATTGTTTTTGGTGATACAAATAACCGTTAGGTGAACGAAACTACCATATTATACTCTCTAACAGCATGTTGCATGAGTATAAATATTACCATATTTCAAACCGTTTATCTAAAACTCAACTAACCTTGCAATTATATAATAGATCACTAAACAAATTTGAAAAAAATATTAAAATTTATTACAAATTCTGAGTTCTCATACTTGTGATAATTTTATGCAAATATTTAACAATTATGAGCAAAGGCGACCTGACAGACGTCTCTAAAGCTGCTGTCAAATTGACAATGGAGGGCAACATTAGTGAGAATTGGTAAAAACTAATATTAACTTATCACATTCATGACTTCATGTGGGTTGTGGTGTGATGAGATGCTGACTTGCCAAAATTGCTATTATTTGGTTAAGTGTGGAAACATTGTATGCGGCAAATACTGGGTATTGCAATGCCACAAGATACCGGCAAGTCTGGAGGCATAGCAAATTGCGCGAACTACGAGCATGTAATTTTTTCGGATTGTATCTTCTTTTTGTTAAAGAGAGCAATTGGAGTACACGGCAAAATGTGCATATTCATGAGGTTAGCAATATTTTTGCATAAACAAAAACTGTAACAATTTGGGTGGAGTTGTGAAGCATTACCATTTTTTCCATTTGAACGAATTTCGGTACATGCGAGCACATTTCGCCTATTGACTGAATATATTTGTATGTGTGTATTGCATTTTTTGCACCAACCACTTAGTTCACGGAAATATGCGAGATTTCGAAATTATTTTCATTCAGTTTCTATTTGACTTAAAGAAAAAAAAATTGAACAAATGGTTTTTTCGGCAAAATCAATTTATTTTATTCAAAATAGTCTCCCCTGCTTCAAGACAGCTTTTTGCACGTTCCAAAAGCATGTCGAACGAGTGTTTTAGCTCGTTGGCCGGCATGGCCGCCAGTATGCCGGTGCCACCCTTTTGAATGGCCTCTACGTCTGCATAACGCTTTCCTTTCATTGGCTAATGCATTTTTCCAAAAAGGAAGAAGTCCATATCCATATCCAGGTGCCATATCAGGTGAATGCGGGGAGTGGTGAATGGTTAAAATGTGATTTTTGGTCAAATAATCGCCCTTCGAATGTTCGATTCTGAGCAATTTTTGGTCGTCAGTCACCGTACACACCTTTCGTAAGCCCAAATGTTCGCTCAAAATGCGATAAATCGATGTATTGGGGATGCTCAATTCCATTTCCATGAATTTCAATGATGATTTCGGCTGATTTTTGAAATTCACGCACAGTTTTGATGGAATTTCCGGTGATCACGTATTTTGATTGGCCCGCTGTTGATCGTCATTTATGTCCTTACGACCACTTTGAAAACGTTGAAACCACTCGTACACTCTGCTACGGGATAGGCAATCATCGCCATAAACTTGTTTCGTCGATTGAAACGTTTCGGTAAAAGTTTTACCAATTTTAAAATACAGTTTAATGTTTGCTCTTTGTTCGAAGCTCATTTTCGCACCGATTACACAAACATGCTGACACTTAAAACGCAATAACATCACTTCATGAAATTCTCACTGGACAATCGATGAAGATAGCAGTATCTAACGCACCAGTCGACATATAGATGGCGCCATCAGGAGGCGCTAGATTCAAAAAGTCCTGTTTACTTTGGAACGCACCTTGTTAAAATGTTCGACCCATCTGCTTCGTGGTTGATTTTGTAGATAAAATCCAAGAACAGATACACTCCCTCTTTCGAATCCCGTTTAACAGGAAAAATGTGAAACAGTTGATACGAAATTTAGATTTACTGGCCCAAGTCAAAGCCTATCCTCTTAACCTCCTCCGAATAAGATGCAATCATGTTTTGATATGCATTAGATTGTTTCCAAGGCCAAATTCATTTTCTTCTACATTTTATAGACAACACTTTCTTGTGAATTATTGGAATATGTACTATATATCGATATGCAAATGAATTAATTTTTAACTGACGATTGAGCCCTCTCCTAAATCAAAACGACCTACTTAGCCCCAGCATATTGATAAATTCCAATAAACCGCTAGGTGCTAGTGTGGCGATGTGATTCTTATTTGGAACATGAAACCAAGGGCCTTTATCCTGCGTCTGCAAACTGCTATGAAGCCAATTAGCAGGTATTTTGGAGTTTCAGGCTCCTTGTCGCAGAACCGGCAATTTGCACAAGAAGTTAGTCTGTGCCCATCGTAGAATGCCACAAGTAGCCTGAATTTGTCCCTAGGGAGATTGATTACATGTTCACCCGGTTCACTCCCGGCTATAGCTTTGTGACCGGGCACCCAGATGAGGTGCACTTTGTTAAGTTTCGATAGACTATTCAGCCGTTCGATTCGATTTGATATTGTCGGCATAGATTGTTTTAAGTGCCGCTTAACTGTCGCTAAGTATGGTTATATGTACGTTGGGATAGTTGCGTTGGGAGGTTTATCTCTACGCACTGACTTAAAGCAAAGGCTGTGCTTGAAAAAATACTCGGAAAACGTTCCATAGGTATGCAGAGTTTTGTGGATGGTCCTACGACTCCTGCAGCAATTCCTTCCCTCTTCGAACCGTCGGTCTACCATTTGATTGTACTGTCCCTAAGCAGCAGCTCCAGAGTGGAATCATTCCATTCAGCCTTACTACTAAGTGTAACCTTGAACTTCTTAATGAAGTTTACCATTTTGGTAATGCTGTCCATTGGAAGAAGAGCCAATGATATTACACCACTTAATTTCTTCATCCGCTGGCATGAGATTACCTTACTTCTGCGCCACTCTTCTACTGTCATTTAAAGCAGTGTGTGTTTAGCTACCTGACCGATTACTAAGGGAAGTGATGTGAGCTAAAGCATTTCTTTAAGTGCTGCCGTCGGGCACGTGCGCAAGGCACCCAACATGCAGATGCATGCAAGTTGTGGCAGCTTCGATAGTTGGAGCCCTACCGAAGTCTACGATGCTTTTGAGGCGCAAGCCACAACCCCATATAATTATTGATGGCACGATCATGGTGTACAACCACCTGATAAATCTTGGCTTGCAGCCCAGGATTTATCAGCTAATCGATTACACACTATTAGTGCTTTAGTGTTCAGATCAACATGCTGCTTCCATCGCATAGTGGAATCTAGCTTGAGATCAAGATATTTGACCATATTAGTCAACTTTACCTCTCTGATCCCAAGGGTTAGTTTCTTGAGGCCGGGTAGAGATCGTTTACGAGGCTTTGGTTGTCTTCGGGGGTTCAGGCTCAGCTTAACCCCACTGCACCATTCTTTAGCCAAGTTAAAACCTCTTTATACTAAGTCCCAGGAAGTATCCCCGGATTTGCCATTAGCTAGAGCAATGTCATCCGCATATCCTTGACAGCGTATCCCATTGCCAGTTAGCAAAACTAGCAGGAGGACAGCACTCCACCCTGTGGGCAGCGTTTTGTAGTACCGAGACAACTCCTGGTATTCCCTACTGTGGTTTCAACTATTCTGGTGGCCAGTACAGCCTCTATCCATCTGCGCATCGGTGCTGCCTTTTCTCCAGTGCCCTGAAATTTTGAACTTGCCACTTTTTTCTCAATTGACTATTCATTCGTCGGAACCGCTAACCGATCAAAATATCTTTCTAACCCTTTTGTGAAGGCAGCCGAAGTAACTTTTTTATTCCTATATGAAGTAGAGTTCTAATTTTGCTTACGAAGGGCAATCGTAATTCTATCCACCATAATCGCCTAACTATCCTTGACATGAAAACTTTTGCTTTTTGCAGTAAATTAGTTCTACTTGTATCATCTCGGTATAAATGTTTTTTTTTTTTGGTAATTAAACTTCTCGCTGCCCGAAAATTCGATACCAAAATTTATTTGGTTTTGCTTTTAACCTATTCGTCACCTCATTGACACCAAAAGATCGCATTTAAAACAAACAAGAAAGAACGAAAACTTCGGTTGCACCGAAGCTATAATATTCCATATATGAACTTGGTTTTGATCGGTCAGTTTCCATGACAGCTATATGTTATAGATGTTCTTTCTGAACGATTTGTTTGGATATTGTACCGTTACCTTGAACAATAATACGTGCCAAATTTCGTAAAGATATCTTGTCAAAGAAAAAACTTTACATGCAAGGACTTGGTTTCGATCAGTTTGTATGATATTAATATGATATAATGGTCCGATCCGAACAATTTCTTCGGATGTTGTGGCAACGTCTTGGATAGTAATCTGTGCCAAATTTCGGGAGCGTTTTACTTTGGTACAACGCTTGGAAATTGTCCAAGATTATTACGCGAATTCACGTTCTTCGGTGGCTATTGTAAGAGCTCTTCTCGCAAAAAGTGTTTTCATATGAGGCCCATTTCTAGCTTAATGGCTGCGTCAACAAACAAAAAAGACGCTAATGAAATGAAGCAAATACTGGTGTGGTTCAGGAAACCACATCTCGTTTCGTGGTGGCTGTGGTTAAAACCCAAATCGCGGGAAGAACTGACTTTGTCAGTCGAATGTGGAGTTGCATAGCAATCGGGTGCCGGACCCAAAGTACGGCAGAGGTTTTAGATGGGCCTCGAGCCCTACCAAGGTGGTTAGTGTGTCTATGCCACACTGCCGATTGGTACTGAAAATCGTTACCCAGTTTTCAGGGTGCTGATCGACGCATTGTATTGATCCGTTGTGCTTTTGAGCACCTGGAGTTAAGCTGTCGCCAGCAGAATCCCACGTTAAACACTATCAGACGTTGTCTCTGTTTCCAATAAGACGGTACGCCGCCTCATGTTTCATGTCTAAAGATGGACAGATTGCGAGTAAAGTTTGGCGACTCGTTACTCTCAAAGTAGCTAGTGAAATTATTTTCTCTGGGGATATGTTAAATAAAGGGTTACGCCAATCGACTAGCAAAGCTCGTGGAGCTCGAAGAGAACATCCAGCGCACTATATGGTAGCTGAAACTCCCGCTGAAATACTGCACCGGGTCATTAAAAATTGACGTAAACTGGTAGAGAAATGTAATCGTAGCCGTGTTTGCAATTTAGCCGACATTTTAGAGCCTTAAAGGGCCTCCGACGTTTTCTTTTGGGCGTTACAAACCTTCTGACAAACTTAAAATACCTGTTCAGGGTATAAAAAGTATGCATAAAATTTTTTCGGTTAAAACAACTTATTTGTACCTATCAAATCTGTTTACAATAAATAATTAATTTCGAAATGATGACACCGTTTGCGGTCGCAACCCCACGAGGTTTTATTGGCTTATTTATTTATTACTATTATTTTTTAGTGAGACAAACAAGTCAGCAAGTCAACTTGGAAGGTACACATATGTGGATAATAATAAAGACGCACACAGCCACATATCTATATGTACACACATATACATGTATAGACACATGCAAAGGAGAATCACCACTCCTCACTGCACCGATATTTAAATTGGTGGCAATCGTGAGCGTTTTAAATGTCAAGATGATGCCTTGCACATGAGATCATTGGTGGCAACACGTCGGCACATCGCCACAACGTCGTAGTGTCGAGTTAAACGGTGTACCTGCAAATATTGGTTAGCTATGAGCGGCCGATGCATCAATGAATATTTGCCTAACTGCTTGTACTCAATGTTTGGACTCATCATTAGCATCAACAGCATCACTTTGTTGTTGCCGTTGTCGTCGTCGATGTGGCGTCACAAGGGAGGCCAGTGCTTTTGTTGCTGTTGTTGGGGCAACAGTTTAATGGTTACAACGCCGCTTGGTTGCACCAAGTGTGGCTTAAAAATGGCTGATTTTGCATTTGTGGCACTTGATGGTCGTTGCTTGAAGCTGCTTGCCGTCACACTTGTTGTTGTTGTTTAGTTCTTTGACATTGTAGTTGGACAGCTAAAAAGTGACTTGTTTTAACAAGTAATTCATTAAACGAGTACTAACGATTAGTGGTATTGGTAATTACGATTACAGGTTATGTAGTCAACAACAACAAAAAGTCAGAAAATAAATATACCCAGATATGCTATGTATATTTTTAAATTTAATTACTTAATTTTACTTCGTCGTGTGAATAAGTACAAAAATTTAATTAGAATGAAAATAGAAAATAAAATATGGGAAGCAAAAGAGGTATTGCTTAAAGTTGAAAGTAATGTGAATAATTTATAAAATTAACTTGGGGATTTTTACAAATTAAAGAAAACTCATATGAAAACTCATATCCGAAGAAGAACCTGTTGGCAAGAGTTAATCTGCGGTCGATTTCGAGGCTGACGTTGTTGTTGGTATCAATACTGGTTTCAAGGTACACGAAATTATCTACGTCCTCGAAGTAATGACTGTCAACAGTGAATCCCCCTGCGGGTAAGGGGGATCCCCTTTGGTTCAGGGGGGAAACCGAATATACCCGTGGTAAGGCATGCCTGTCGTAAGAGGCGACTAATATCCTGGCTACCAGTGCAGAGCCGTATGGAAGCTCAACTGGTAGTAGCTTCGGCTACGAGGTCTGACCGGAGACTTAATTCTGGTACCACGGGGAGCAGTAGCCCTTGGCGGTAACTCCAAACTGCTCATTGGGTTTGGCCCTTTGTGGAGATTCGTGGTGGTTGTGGTTAAAACCCAAATGCGGGAAGAACTGACCTTGTCAGTGGAATGTGGAGTTGTATTGCAACAGTGTGCCGGACCCAAAGCACGGAAAAGGTTTTAGATGGGCCTCGAACCCGACCAAGGTGGTTAGTGTGTCCATGACACATTGCCAATTGGTACTGAAAATGCTTGGCATTCTCAGGGCGCTGATCAACGCATTATTTTGATCCGCTGTGCTTTTGAGCGCCGTGGAGTAAGGCTGTCGTCAACAAGTACCCACGTTAAACACACCGGATGTTGTCAACAGTGAAGTGGGAGGAAATATTTCGTCTTATCCTCGGTCACTACCAGACCCATTTGCTTCGCTTCTTTGTCCAATCTGGAGAAAGCAGAACTAGCGGCGCGGTTATTATAGCCAATAATATCGATGTCATCGGCGGCAAGATTTGGCCGTAGATTTTCCAGTCCTGAAGCCACACTGATAAGGTCCGATCAGTTTGTTGACGGTGGGCTTTAATCTTTCATACACTACGCTCGATAGAACCTTATATGCGATGTTTAGGAGACTTATCCCACGATAGTTGGGTCTCCCTTTTTGTTGATTGGGCAGGTCACACTTAAATTCTAATCATCGGGCATGCTTTCAGAGAAGCATATTCAACAAAGAAGCTGATGCATGCTCCTTATCAATTCACTGCCATTCAGCAGGCTGGAGAAGTGTTCCCTCCATAATTGCTCTCGGCATCAGTTTCTAGATCACCTCTTTAGGTTCTACAAGAGTAAGGTCCTGTCTTGACACCAACTGTTGGTCGTTGCGTAGAATTGTCGAGTAGAGGCAATGACGATTTACGCCAATTTTCGATGGCCCGGTGCAGCATTTCTGCGGAAAATTCAGCTACCATATAGTGTGCTGAATGTTCTCTTCGAGCTTTCGAGAAATTAACGCGTTGCCAAACTTTGCACGCGATGTATCCATGTTTAGACGTGACGTACGAGGATTTCACGCACCCTAATATCGACACTTTTGTTTGTTGACGAAGCCATTAAGGCAGAAATGAGCCTCAGAAGCCCGTTTTTTGCGAGAAGAGCTCTTACACTAGCCACCGGAGAACGTGAAATTGCGTAATAATCTTAGACAATTTCCAAGCGTGGTACGAAAGTGAAACGTGACATGATGAAATATCAAACAAAACACACTGATAAAATTTGACACACATATACATATAAACAACCATGGCCGCCACGCGCTGTCAAAAGTTTGACCACTTTGTATAATATACATACCTAAGTATATACATACATACATATGTACATATATAACTAAAACGGAAGCTTCTGGTAAATTTAATAAGATTAATATTTGATAATATTATAATTATATTCCAGCAAAAATATGAAACTTTGGTGAATGGCACAATGCCAATCGAATCACATTTACACAAACACCTGGCTGAACATCTCAATTCGGAAATCGCTTTGGGTACCATAAATAATCTGGAAGTAGCCATGCAATGGATGCGTTCCACTTACTTCTACGTGCGATCAATGCAAAATCCCTCATATTATGGATTAGAAGAAAACACCGATAAGGATATTATTGAGCACAAACTGGAAAGTAAGTTTCAATTAAACATAAGATCACACTAAAACATAGTCGTGGTTTGAAATGCCTTGAATTGACAATATTTTACTCCTCCAGAGCTGTGTTTGGTGCAAATACAAGAGCTTCAAAATGCTGGTCTCATCTCTAGAAACCCACAAAATGAATTAGATGTGCAGACCACCAATTATGGCAAATTAATGGCTAAATATTACTTATGCTTCGAGACCATGAAGCTTTTTCGGCAGGTTAGTACAAATTGGTGGAATGAAAATCATTTCTTTTACATACGCATATTATAATTTTATTAATAATAGATGTGAATATCACACTTATTTTACTAAAAAAAATTATTTTATTTCCAACAGATTCGAGGCGATGAATCATTTTTAAAAATGTTTGATCTAATTGTGCGCTGCAGAGAATTCAGTGATTTTACACTAAGAGTTAATGAGAAGCGTTTGCTGAACGCGCTAAATGATACGCCATTAAGATTTCCCCGCCTCGGGCGTATCAAAACACGTGAGGATAAAATTTCATGGTAATTTATTAATGATTCGTGAAAAGTGGGCAATCCCGAAGGTTGTTATGAAAATGCACATATTTTAACATATACGAGGGTGGGTTAAATAGAAGCCAAAGGTCTTAAAAAATTTTGTAAATATTTCTTCCATACTTTTAATTTCTATCTCTAAAAAAATGTTGATCAAATGGTTGCGTCTGCCCTGTTTCTGCTTAAATTAAAAAAAAAATGGTGACATTCAACGCTTCCGAATAGGTCATTTAAAAAGAATACGTAGAAGATAACATATCATTCGAAGCGCTTCAAACAAATAAAATAAAATAAATTAATTTTTTGAAATTCTCGACACAAACTCTGCGTTGGAGTTTTTCTAAACACTTATTTAAGGGGCAGTCCCAGTGTGACAGCCTAAACCAAGGCGATTTTTGAGAATTATAATAAAAATTACTTTACAAAACATTGACAAAATTGACAAACGGTTTGCCATCGGTTCCAATACAATTCACCTTTGTTTCATCGCTCAAAAGTACTATTTTCCAATGTATTTTCATTTACTCATTCGTAAAAAAAGGGGCATCAATGAGAAGCTTTCGTAGAAGTTTACTGAATACATTAAACTCAAATTCCTCATTTATTTCAGCCACAAACTCTCGGTAAGATTTAAAAGGACCAGCCTTGCTTTTTCTGATGTTGGCTTTATCAGCATGTTCCGTTGTTTTACGTACAGGTGCTTTTCGGATTTTTTATTTTTCAGCAAATTAGAATCTCTTTTAACAAAATGTATAGCGTTATGCACCATTTTGCTCGAACAATTCATAACTTTGTCAATCTGAGTTGAATTGAATTAGCTATTTTCTTCCGATGAGTCCAATTTTTGATGACCCGTTTGAGCATTTCGATAGGTAACTGGCGAATGACTCGTGTGCTGTTTGCTCCAAGACCTGAATCGAAGCGGGATTGTCCGCATAAATTTTACATATCCCCACAGGAGAAAGTTTAACGGTGTGATATCACATGATCTTGATGACCAATCTATCGACCCAAAATGTGAAATTTTCTGCTTACCGAATTGTTTTCTCAATAAATCCATTGATTGATGCTTTGTGTGGGAGATGGCGCCGTCTTGTTGAAACCAAATGTCGTCGAGATCACGATTTCAGGCATAAATAGTCTGTTAACATGGCGCGATAACGGTCGCCAGTGACGTTTACGTTCTCACCGGCATCCGCCTTACGTTCCACCGCCTAACAAACCACAGAAAACCGTTTTTGTTTCTAGAAAAAATGGCAGCTCTTGAATCTCTTCAAGTTGCTCTTCGTCCCAAATGCATTAACTTTGCTTGCTTACATACTCATTGAGGCAAAAATGGGCCTAATCGCTGAATAAAGTTTGACTCGAAAACGTCGGATCTTCTTGGAACTTTTTAAGATCCCATATAGTGAAGCGATGCCACTTGAGAAGGTCGAGCGGCTTCAGTTCTTGCGCAAGTTGTATTTTGTACGCTTTCAAATTAAGATCTCGACGTAAAATGCGCCAAGTCGTTCCAAATGTCAGTCTGAGTTGCTGTGAACGGCGGCAAAACAATTTTTAAATTTTAAACTAGATGTGCTTTTCAAACTTTTTGGGCTTGCCGTTTACAAATTTCTTAATTCAACATGATTATTTTTTTATTTTTAAACTAAATGGAACAATTTTATATTATAATAATAACTCTTTTTCAACTTTAATTTCAAAAATTTT
Source organism: Bactrocera tryoni (assembly GCF_016617805.1). NCBI lineage: Eukaryota > Metazoa > Arthropoda > Insecta > Diptera > Tephritidae > Bactrocera > Bactrocera tryoni. The sequence continues at coordinate 44,867,545 of NC_052502.1, forward strand.
GAAATTTTTTTTGAATATCTTATTGTAATGTTTAAAATTAGTATTATTATATTATCTCCCACCCTCGTATCAGTCGCATTTTTTCACACGGAAGCTAAACGCTTCAAAGCTGCAAAGTGTGGCAAACCATATTACTTTGTTTAATATCTTATTGACGTTGTATTAAATATAATTTAATGTGTGATAATTTTTCTAATTTGCAGCTTGTTGCAAGCGGTACTTGGAAATATACCGATCGCCTTCCCGACTTTGGCGCAGGAATCGTTGAAAATGTTACGCATCGGTGATCGCATTGCTAAATGTATGGCTGCTATTTTTTATTTTACCACTTATCAGCATAACGAATGCTTTTATAACTTCATTTTAACTATGAAATTCTTAGCGCTGTTAAATTTACACATTTAAGTTTGCAAGCATTTTCATTTGTGCATTCTTCTTCTATCACTACATTCTCAACTACTCCTTCATATGTATTTATAAGTATGTACAAAGATGTATGTTTCTAGGTCTAATGGAGTATATGCGCTTGTCGGAGCATCAAGCGCATGCATTGCATTTGGGCCGCTACAAGGCGTTATTGCATACCGTGACAATCGCGAAATGCTTCCACGCCAAGCTGTGGGAAAACTCGGAGTATGCAGCGAAACAATTGCAGAAAATCGGTGCCGTTTACTCAGCTCAGCTGGTGTGTGCTGGGAAAACTACATTGAAATCATTGGGAGCGACAGACGCGCGCACCATTGAAGCGGTAGGTGCAACAAGGGAAAATTAACTATTGCTCTGTTTGCTTGGGCGCTCATAGATACTTACCGTATTTGTTTTTATACTGATGTATATACTATGTACATAGTATTAATAATATAGCAGGTAGGTAGGTCACCCGTACGGTAGCTATCTGTCGTCCACCTCAATTGTTTACAAACCTATAATTATTTTACTCAAACGACTGCAATTTGTGTTAGCAATGAATTATATTTGCGCCTTTTTGTCATCTTAACGGTTTTTCTAATCTATTTTGCAGATATGTCAGTATGTATTGTTTGTTGAATTAAATTTGTTTTGTTGGCTTTTCAACTTATCTTACTGATTTCATTGATAGATACTGAACAAATCATATCCCTTTGGCGATGAGATATTGCAAAATTTGCAACAAACCTTCCCTGAATATTCCCTACAATTGACGCGAGATTCACAAAGTCTGGTGCGCGTCTGTGTGCGACAAGTTAATGGGGCTTACATTTGTCATGGTATAAATGCCTTGCTTATTGTTGGTGATTCCGAGAATCAGCTGCTGCTCTTCATTGAAGATCTGTAAGTAATAGTGATCAATATACTCCCTTTTTATATATATATAGTATGTATGTATGTATTTATTTATTGATTTTTTCTTCGAATTGCAGCGATTCATTGCTTTTGGAGTACGGTTGTTTTATGAAAACCATTAAATTACCAAATCCTGATGTTGAGCAGCTGTATGCACATGTAATTCATGCTACATTAGGTAATTTTCAATTCATATTCAAATATTTTATGTTAAAACTTAAAGCTTTACAATAAGTGATTAATGTCCTACGAAAAATAACGCTTATATAAATTGAGTTTATGCCCGCAACTCAGAGGTAGGGTCATGGAAATTTTAAACCTCTTTCAAAAAAAAAAATTATATGAATCGTTTTTTTTAAGACATGTCGTATATTCGATACTGCCAACTTACCGGTGCTAAAAGTATTATTCGAATATGCCACCAACTCGCATTCGATTTTGAAACCTGCGTACAAGTATCGATCGACATATTTTCTCAGTAACAATTCAAATTTGTTGAGACATGACTGTCTTGTTGGAAATAACTGGCGTCGATTTCATCAAATTCTGGGGAAAAAAATTGGTCAGCAACAACTTCATTTCGATAAAAGTAAGCTCCGATGATACTGCCACATCACAATTCGCACCAAACGGTAAATTTTTGGGGATGCAATTAAGTTTCCTGAACCACACCAGTATTTAACCAGACCCAAGAGAAGAGCTTTTACAATAGCCACCGGAGAACGTGAATTAGCGTAGTAATCTTGGATAATTTCCAAACGTTGTACCAAAGTAAACACACTCTCAAAGTTTTACACAAATCCGTAAACCAATATGGCCGTCACAAACTGTCGAAATCACGTTATCCCTATGTTCCGAGAGGATGCTTAGTGCGAACAAGGCGGAGAAAAAATAATTCCTAAGGCTTTTGTCGTGAATACATGTATGTTATTATTGTAATAACATAAAATAGTTTTCAAATATTTATTTTTGTAAATTGCTGCCGAGTTAATATTAATTTTCCTCATAAAAATCCGGTTTTGAACCAATTACATAGAACGGAATTTCGACAAATAGCTTGTTGGAGGCGATCGACAAGTAAATGCCAAACTATTCAAAAATGATGAATTTTCCACTTTTTGGTGAACAGCCTTAGAGCCTGTTTAAACTTTTTTGAATTTATTCTTTTCAAAAATAGTTTCGTTTGATTAAGCAAGAGAATAAACTGGTATCCCAAACTGGACTATGTCTGGCTTATTGGCCTACAAGATTAACCTAGCCTAACCTCCATTTGGCGAAGTCCAATCACTTGTTATCAGTAAATATCCAATTTTCAATGACTCGTTCCAGCATTACGACTGGTAACGTAATGATACACGTGATGTTTTGTTCCAAGGTCTGAATCGAAACGGGATCGACTGCATAGACTTTACATATCCCCACAGAAAGTCTAACAGTGTGATATCGCACCATCTTGGTGGCCAAACGACCGGACCAAAACGTGAAATTATCTGCTCACCGAAATATTGTCCTTTAATTGATCCCATCGGAGAAGTGCCGCCGTCTAGTTGAAGCCAAATGTCGCCGAGATCACGAGCTTCAATTTCAGGCATCAAGTAGTCGGTTATCATGGCGTGATAACGGTCGCCATTGACGGTTACGTTCTCACCGTCATCATTTTTGACCACTGGCAGCTCTTGAATCTCTTCAAATTGCTCTTCGTCCCAAATGCGGCAATTTCGCTTCTTTACAAACCCATTAAGCCAGAAATGGGCCTCATCGCTGAACAAAATTTGGTTCGAAAACGTCCAAGCGATGTCGCTTGGGAAGATCGAGTGGCTTCAGTTCTTGCACAAGCTGTATTTTGGACGCTTTCAATGTAAAGTCTCGATGTAAATTGCGGCAAGTCGCCCCATGTATCCAGGGGCGAATCCACGGGTGGGAATTGAGGGATTGAATGTCTAATTAAACGTTTTGGGAAAATCTTGCCCTGAAACAAAGAACTGCAAAAAATGAAGCTCAAAGCAGAAGTAGCGCTTTCTCAACAACCATGGAAAATGAAAATGACTACGAGAACGCAAGTGCGTTTTGCCTTAGAAAGCCTCAGCACTTCCGATAATGATATATATCCGTCGATTCATATTCTCCTTCACGTACTCTGCACTTTGCCAGATACAAATGCTAGCGCTGAACGATCCTTTTCTTCTTTGCGCCGAATCAACACATGGCTGAGAACAACGATGCTTCAGAAAAGATTGAACGGCTTAGTACTCCTCAGCATAAACTACGAAATTTCTGTGGAACCAGAATAAATAATAGAAAGATTTAGTAAAATGAGCAAACGCCGTAGTGCTGTAAATTAAATGTTGAAACATGTATAAAAAATGAAATTATACTTTAAAGTAAAACATTTCTTAAATCAATTACAAATTTAACAAAGATTTACAGAGAAAGTATCAGCTAGGAATTTTTAAATAAAATTATAGTGTAAATTTAATTTACCAAAGACACAATTCTAGAATAAGATTCTAAATCACTACTCTTTATCTTTCTTTCAGTTGGGGCTGATGTGCACGAGACATTAATTTTAAACGAACGTGTCATGGAATCAACAATTGTATCAAATTCAAAAAAGTCCAAAAAACGAAAACAACAAACAAGGGTAACTGCTAAATGCAACAAAAAAGTAAAACCAAACTTATCCAAGACTATTAGTACAATTTGCGATACAACGACTAACAGCACATTGGCAAACAAAAATAAACTTTCCTTAAATTTAAAAAGCTTTACTTTTTCAAAATCAAAACTTAGTAACGACGCCATTAAATTGAAGGCAGTTAAAGTGGAACAACACTTTGCACAGAGTAAAATGAATTGCGCAAAGTATCTTAATATAACGGATACTACCACAAATGAAGAATCATTTAATACTACATATAAACAATCCAATAACAATTCAACGCTCGTGCAAAGTAAATTAACGCAATATTTCACACAAAGGAAGCGTGTTAAGGATAAATCGTTAACTATGCTAACAGAGCGAAGTGCTGATGAATGTGCCGTTAGCCACATGCAAGACAAATCCGAAGTAACTCTAGATAGAACGCTAGATACGACTTTGTTAAAATACCAGAGACTTCTAAAGCAACGTGATCTCGATTTTGACAAATTAAGGGAAAGCCAGGGTAAACAAGAAAGTGAACGAGATTTAATAGTTATCAATAATGCACCAGGTCAAAAAACGTCGGATACAGTAGAAATTACAAAGCCTGGTGCTGAAGAGTGTGCTAAACTACCAATTTACGAAGCAGAACCAAAAAATGAACAGAAACCTACAGTGCAGCCTTCCCTTCGTGCAACAACACCAGAATTACACGATCTTTCTGCGTTCTTGGATACTCAGAAATCAAGGCAATCTAACGAAGAAACACAAAAGTCGAAAAACGCTGAATGTCTTGAACTTTCTGCGTTCTTGGATACTCAGAAATCAAGGCAATCTAACGAAGAAACACAAAAGTCGAAAAACGCTGAATGTCTTGAACTTTCTGCGTTCTTGGGTACTCAGAAATCAAGGCAATCTAACGAAGAAACACAAAAGTCGAAAAACGCTGAATGTCTTGAAATTTTGACAAGCTGTCTAGTAGCAGATTGTAGTATTTTAAATGGTACACAAAATTCTCTGCTGTTGAATACACAAAACACGAGATCTAGTAGTGAAGAAGTACAAAATAATAACCCCGTTAAAAGCACTGAAAAACCAACACTAAGAAAGGCACCAATTTCATTTCTCGACATTACGAAGAATAATGAACAACTTTCAAGCTTTTTCGACAAGCCAAAAGATAAAACAAACAATTCGTTCGACTCCTCAGTGTCAAATTCAAGAATATTTAACTGCGGCGTCTCCAATATGATGCAAAAAGAATTTGTCAGAGGTAAGGCTATGTCAACTAATAACGAAAAGCCTTTAGATCTAACAAGGAAATCCAATTATTTAATTAGCCCTTATAAAAAGAATGTCAAACATTTAAAAGCTACCAAGTCAACACTAATGTCTCAACATACTCCGAACACAAACACTGTTAAAAGCGCAAAGGTCCCACGCGGTCATCTGAAGTATCCAGAAGAAGACATCGGCGTCCTAGATCTGTCACGCAGGTCTGAAACTAATTTGAATATGTCGTGGTGCGACAGCAAAGCAGTATACGAAGTGTCTGCTGGTAGCATAACGCTGACCAGCAAAAGTTCCGAAGTTCCACTAAGGAACAGTCAAAAAAGTATTGAGAATTACATACTTTGTTATAAAGTAGCTACCGCTTATGCGCGTCTCAGTGAAAAAGAACGTACAATCGAGAATTTTAAAACCCTTTACAAACGTGTGGGGCGCACCAGTTCCGCTATAGATTATATAACCTATAAATTGAGCCACAGTAGCATTAGTCATGATGAGGAGCCGAAGGCAGTGCCAGTGCAGAAATCAGTGACCAGACACTATATAAAGAGTGCCATGGTAAATTCTTTAGAAAAAAGTGAACTACCCTTGAACATGTCTAAAAAGTTGATTGTGGAAAAACAAGTGAAAAATGTGCTAAATAGTGATAATGTCAAATCAACCGCACCGGTATTACGGTCCAAATTTACAAAAATAAAAAATAACGAAGAAAAAATGTGCCCGAAACTTTCGAACGGGTCTAGAAATCCAGATACGTCGTCTAAGTTTCCAAATCGTTATCGCTTGCAGTTAAATGAAGTGAATAGTGAAGCGAAGAACGCTCAATATATTAACAATGAGGTGATGCATTTAGTGCTCAACATGAAGTGTGACGCTATTGTCGCTGAAGAAACATATCAAACTCTGCCAGATTTGGATTACAAAGCAATCGAGCAAAATATACAACTCAACGAAACGCAAAGTTCGCCGAGTATGTCATTCGAGGAATATTGCAGCTATGTACTTCAAACGCCGACTAAGTAGTAAGTCATGCAATAATTTTTTAATTTCTATGCTGTTATATATCCATATTATGTACTTGTGTACCCTTTACGAAAAATAACGATAACCCAATTTGAATTTCAACCTTGCATTTTATATATTTCTTTTCGTTTCATTTAAAATACCAAAAAAATATATACATATGTACATAAGTACGAAAGCCAAAAAAAATGTAAATATTAAGCACGTTTTAAGCAAAATAATAAATAGTCCCATCAGATCCTTGATCATCCTCCTGCTTCCACTAATGTCAAGAAATCAAATAATTTTTTCTTTCATATTCAATTCAAATTTGTTGTAAAGAGCACTTGTATATTTTGACGTCTAGCACTTCTAGATGGAATGTATTAAAGAATCTATGAAAATTGCATATAGCCTTATTTAAAAAACTGAATATCTCGAGAAGTGTTAATGATGGCGATTTTTACCTTGGAACTTTTTTATAGCAAATAAAATTTCCTACAAATTTGTCATTTAAATTTGTTCTGTAGCTCTTGTCATTTACGAGATAAATACAAAAAAAATGCGAATTTCATGGAAAAATCAGGTTTAGAGCCCCGTACTAGCTCACTTTTGTAGAGTGAACAATTCTGAGAAATATGCGTCTAAGGTCAAAGCGATGCCATAAAATACCTCAGATCTGTAAGAATTTAAAGATAGAAACTCACGATTGTAGTGTATTTTCTATGGGAAATTTTTACAGGCCTTGGTACAGTTCTTAATGTTAATATTAAGGGCTAAAATTTTTAGGGAATTTTGTTTAGGGTATTGCCAAGGTTCAAATAGTTCAAAAAGAAACACCCTAATATATATACTATATATATATATATATATAGAGGCGGATTCAGAGGGAGGAAATGGAGTAAAACATGGCTAAGGACGAACAAGCTCCAAGATAGATTGATCGGCCTGGCGTTGCTGCACACGCAACCCAGTAATAAGATGCTGATATTTAAAAAAATATAATTAATTATTTATTACTTCGTTTGCACGCTACTCACTGCCTGGCATTGTGACAAAAAAGCTCCCGGAAATTGTAATTAAACTCTCCGGGTAAATGATATTTGTATTTTGCTAACTTGGTAGGACTGTCCTAAAGTATTATGCCAAATGTGGTGCTTGAAATCCGTCAGGCAAGTGTTAGAGAGCTCGACATCTCTCGCGTGTTTGTTCGAATGATTTTGGTTGATATTTTGGGTAAGAAACGTGTTATTGCTTGACTCGTACCCATAAAGCTGGTTTTTTTTTTTTTTTAAGAGTACCGTGGACATGCTTGATCGTGCGAATTCCGTTCCCACATTCATGGAGCGCATTATAATTGCCGTTGTTCTCTGATGGGTTTATGAGTTTGACATGCATACAAGTCAACAATCATCGGAATGGATGGGAAAGACGGGTCGAAACCAAAACAACTACGTCAAGGCCACTTAAGAATCAAGGCGATGCTCATTTTTTCGATATTCATAGTTTGGTGCATCACGAATTTGTTCCAGATGGACAGACGGTCAATAAGGAGTTCTATTTGGCCGTATTGCGACGTTTGCGTGAGAAAATGCGTTGAAAACGCCCGGAATTGTGGAAGAACAGTTTATGAATTTTACATGATAATAATGCACCATCGCATCTAGCCGCGAATTTAACTGAATTTAAAGTCAAAAACACTATGAACACCATCGGTTAACCACGGTCTTCACCAGATTTGCCTCCGTGTGATTTTTTCTTGTTCCCCAAACTGATATTACCGCTTCGTGGAACTTGTCTTCAGTCGATCGAAGAGATAAAACAAAATTCGCTGAAGGATGGCCTTCAGTTCCCAAAAAGTGCTTATGAAAAGTGTTTCGATGACTGGAAAGTTCGTTGACATAAGTGTATTACATCTGGTGAGGATTATTTTGAAGGCAACGAAATAAATATTGATTAATAATTAAATATTTTGCGTTTATTTACAATTTCCGGGTATTTTGTAACAATGTATAATTAATGAAATCAGTTTTGGATATATAATCCTAAGTTTCAAATATTTATCCCTGGCCTTTTTCACATATATTTACATATTTATGTAGTTGTAGATGCAGAAGTTATAATAATAACTTAGCACACCCTTTACTGGCACCATCATAATGATGGTTATTTAAAGTGAGATTTACTAAAGTTCTTTACAATTTTGCTTATAACTTTAGACTTTTTAAATACAATATAAAATATGTGTATTTACACTTCCTTTAACGAGTATATCTTATATGTATATTCTCAGTCAATCCCAGTATTAATATTGACTTAATTACGAGCCTTAAAACTGACTTTTATTCGTTTTACAAACATTTGCGCAAATGTTTACTTAGACTAAATATAATAAAATAAGTACATCTACACTCAGTTTTTAAAAATGATTGCATTATTCATCATTCCACAAAAATGTGCATGAATACGCTCAGCTGCTCTCATTCAGCTCTTCATATTCACGCTTACGCTCCGCTGGCATTTTATCCTCAGTCGCTTTATCAAAGACCTCGCTCACATTACTAACATTACAATTCTGATCTTTCGCCGTCAAATGTAAATTCGGCGTGGAGAAAAGCGATACACGCGCTTTGCGCAAGTGCGGCAGACTGCCGAAGAAAGATTGTCGCCGCGTCGATTTACAGCTTATATCATCGGTTGTGCAACTCGTGCCACAGTTATTGCCATTGTAGGCGCCATTAAAATGCTTTGGCCTAATTTTCACTGACTTCCAACGATATTTTGACTTTTTCGCCGCCCCACCCACGCTGTTGACACCGTTCGCCGCACCACCACCACTGCCACCGCCAGCAAAGTGTCCATTACCATTCAGTTGTTGTTGTGTGGCTTGTTTATTGCCGAAATTTGTCTTTGGTTCATAGTGGCGCGCACATATTTTACGCACACGCACCTGCATCGATTTGCGGTGTGCGCCGAATTTGCGTTTAATGCTGGCAAATTGTGATGACGTTGTGTTTGTTTGTATTGTAGTGGTAGCAGACACTGCCGCTGGCTGTTTCTTTCCTAATGTTGTTTTTGTTTTGCTATTGCTCGCTGCGGGTGTGGGTGACGGAGATGGCGTTGATAAGTCTATGGTGTCATAGTCAGTGGGCTGGTGACGACGCATGCGCGTAAACTGCAGCAGCGAATTGACTTTCAAACGTGTTATGTAGCGCCAAAAAGCGTTCGGTTGCGTCGCAGAGGCCGTAATCTGCAAGTGGACGTTGTTACAGTTTTAAATTTTTCTAAAGAAAGTTTTTGAATATGATATCAACATGTATCTACATATATATTCTACACAAAAAGTTTAAGATTTGCCGGAACCGCCAATATCGGACCACTATAGCATACAAGTAGTTGCAATAGAAACTGAACGATCCAAATGATTTTTGGGCATGAACAACTTTTTTATTTGTCAAGATATATTCACAAAATTTGACGTAGATTATGGCAACAGTACAATCTCCGCACATTTTTTTAATCGAACCACTATAGTATATATGTAGCTACCATACAAACTGTCCGTTCAAAATCAAGATAAAGATTTTTATACCATTTTATACTATAAGAAATGCTCCTATGACGAGTATTTTAGCTTTGCTGCAGCCGCTGTTAAGTTTTTTCTTGTTTAAGGTTATGTTGCTACTAAATTCTTTTCAAATACAAATGAAATTATTATTCTTGTTAGAAATGCAAAGCATATACATAAATTGGCTCACTTCTCTTCCCTGAATGTAATAGTGCTTTCTATAGAAACTGATTCTTGCAAGAGATAATCCAGGACTGACTTAACGAGTACAATTCAATGACAATAGAAATTGAGCTTAATCCCATTTACATAGATTCTCGATCTCCTCCATTATGTCTCGTATGAAGTCTTAAAAATGTATTTAAAATCAATCATTTTCCGGTTTATAAGAAGTCTTTGAAAATGATCACACATACGAGGGTGTATTTATATTGGAGAACAAAAACTAATACAATGTAATAAAAACTATTCTCCATGCGTTCATGCGTTCGAGCCAATTGTGAGCACTTTTGCCACTGTGTTTCTCCAAAACATGCCTTCTGAACGCATCAACCGCCTCTTCAGGTGTCGAAAAACGTAGACCGTTGACGACGACTCATAAAATAGATGTTTTGAGTCCTCAAAAATGTATTTGTTTCAATTGATGTGTGAGAGCTCGCATTTTCGTGGTAAAGAATGATTTGCTTTCGACGGTTGGTTTCCTGAGAGACAACTGGTAAAAAAATGGTTATGTACCACTCAGAATTTACTGTTATGTCTTGTTTTAGTGGTATGGTTGCGACATGTCGTTTTTCTAAAAAAACAGGCAACCATTTGCTTGGAAGTGCTTCGTGCGCGAATAACTTTTGTTGAATTCGGCTCATCTGGAAACACCCATACAGTCGACTACTGTTTACTTTCGAGCTCATACGCGTTTATTTACAATTCATCAGCCGTCATGATGTCATAGATCTGTATGAAAACACTGTTTTCGTATTTTTTTAACATTTCTCTCGACCAATCGTCACGAGCCTTTCTTGAGCGATCGACGGTGTGGGATCCAAAGTGGACAAATCTTATATATAATCAATTCTATAGTTTTCTCAATCTCAAGATAGGCAATGACGCTTTTGTGGTCTTTATAGACATTTTTTTATATTTTATTGGCTATGCATTGCCGCCGATACCCTACACAGCGATGGTATGGCTAGTTCAAAATCGGAAAGTAATATTTTTCATAAAAATTCTTCTATTGCCCTAGCACAATAATTACCTAAAATAATTAAAGAATTCAAATGGCTCTTTAGCTTTAGTAATTTGTATCTCGCATTGTATAAGTGGTAACGGATTAAGCTTTACGGCGTGGGATCCAAAATGGACAAATCTTGCTTATAATCAGTTCTATAGTTTTCTCAATCTCAAGATTGGTCACATGCCGATCTTCCGGAGCAACGACTTATTTTGGATGACCTTTACCAAATTCGTCTTGGAATGATCTAAGTTCTCAATACACTGGTCATTAATGGAACTTCATCGTAAAACATTGAATTAAGTTCGTCGATATACTGTTGCTGAGTTAATCCACATCGAAAGTTGTAACAAATAAGCGGGTCAAAATGTTAGCGATTTAATTCTATTTTTGGCCAGGCTGAATATTTTAAGTTACTGTAAACAACACCAATAGCGCTCGTTTGTCAAAACGTTCTGAGTATATATTACATCAAAAATGTCCAACAACTTTTCGATACAGTTGCGAGTTATCGAATTCCGAAATATAAAAGGCAACTTACGTAATTGTAAAATATTATAATTCAATAAAAAGTACTTCAGATTGGTAAACAGCGGCTACAAAAAAAATGTCCTGCACTTTTCCCTTTCCATCCTACTAATCTTAATTAATCTTATTTTTACAAATACATATAAATAAAAATAATACCTTTTGGCTGCCAAAGTTGTCGAAACCAACAGGTTCATATATATTTTCATCCTCTTCAGCATTTGGTAATCCACCATTTTCACAAGTCGCAGCAAAGTTATCACCATCCTCGTAGATGCCGTCAATGTCATCATCATGTAGATTACTATTTGATTTCTGTTTTGAGATGAGTATAAATTTATTACTTGCTCTTTATATGCATTAGAAATAAGCCTGTGTTTTACACTGATTCATTTTAAAAAATCAAAATCAAAATTATAAAGTTTTTGTGAATATTTTTTTCTGATCCATCACACCGATATTTGAGTTTCTGTATTTATTTTCCAAACAATTGTTTTTACAACTGCTAATTTTACCACTTTTTACATAAAACAAAACAATTTGTTCGGTATTGGCATCAATTTCGAAAATTTTCATCGGAATCATAATTTATCACAGGCTTGCATGTTTATCACTTTACTTGCACTCACCCCCATCGGTCCATTTCCATTCGTCAAACCCACACTGTGCTCCACACCCTGTATAATGCTTTCATAGCTTCTACACCGATTCGCGTCCAAACTTTTCAAATTGTTTCGCACATTTCGTTGCTGTCGCTGTGCATATTTGTGCGCCAAATCCACAACAGCATAAATCGGCTCTGATGACCTATTACAAGTCGCCGACGCCGCTTTGTCAACAACGAGTTGTTGTTCCTCATCACCTACACTTTCCAGATCACTATCCACTGATTTTGCATGCGCCTTATCAACAACTGCTTTGGCCATACTGGCTGCCGATTCAATAAATGATTCTTCCTCCAACTTTTTCGTTAGGACAATACGCCTCTGCTCATGTCGCTCGACTGCGACATCTGCATTCGCATACGACACGGTTTCCTTCCGGCCTTTGATGTTCATGCGTTGAATTTGGTCTTTCACCATAACCATTGCATGGCTGGAAATAGATTTTGGAGTTGGAAAAAAGAACAGTTAAAAAAATGAAAATTGTAAAAAACAAAAACACAAACAAACACTACACACTCCAGTGCATGTCGAGAAAGTACGAGTACCATATAGAAAGGAGATGTGGCTGTCGTGTGTGTGTGTGTCGACGTGGTGAAGCATCATCTGTAAGGCATCTTTTTATTTACTGCACATGCAACTATCCTTACGTGCTTCAAGTATACGCAAGCCCATATGTACCATCGACATAATATATGTAGGTATATATATGTAGGTGCATAAGTTAAAATACACTTGAATTATTTTGATTCTTACTTTTCCAGCGTTTTCAAGTGCGTTCGCTGTATGGAACAGACATTCAAGAGAAAATCACTCTGTTTTGCTCTAAATGTATACATTTGTGCGCGCTAAACACTTCTACTTAGGTATATAATTACAGTTCATTTGAAATTTCTAGTCTGAGCTAAACCATGTGCCGCTGCAACGCTAAGCGTCGCCGCAAACTCCAATGAATCAATGCCTCAACGCAATGCATATGCCATTTAAATCTATACGAATGCATGTATATACTAACATATATCTAAAGACATTTGTATGTATGTACATATGTGCATATGTAAGAATTTAAATTTCCTCCTTGTCGCTGCCACTAATAGCTGGATAGATGGATGTTGCGTGCTGCTCGTCGCTGGCACTCAATGGTGCCTGCTATTCCGCTGTTTACATTGACTTAAGAGTGAAGTCAAAAATAGCACGTCACAGTACGGAAATATGCACACATCACATGCCCAAACACACACATATGCAGAGCTTATTCGCAGCGTACATGCAATACTTTAGACTTTAAATGACTGCAGCAACGCATCCGCTAAACGAACTTTATTCATTCAGTCACAGCCAGCCGATTGACGTGTCCACCCTATCCAGATGCTTTTGTGGTCTTTATAGACATTGTTTTTATATTTTATTGGCTATGCATTGCCGCCGATACCCTACACAGCGATGGTATGGTTAGTTCAATATCGGAAAGTAATATTTTTCATAAAAATTCTTCTATTGCCCCGGCACAGTGATTGCCTAAAATAATTGAAGAGTTCAAATGGCTCTTTAGCTTTAGTAATCTGTATCTCGCATTGTATGAGTGGTAACGGATTACGCTATATGGCGTTAGAAAGATAAGATGACGTTCTCAAACAGTTTTGTGATTACTTGACTCAGTAGTCTTATGAACCGTATTTCCACCTGCGAATTGCTGCTGACTCGCAACAAAATCGTCGAAACTGCTCAAACTCGATTTTCGGGATAGCCTTTGGCTCTGCGACGGTCATTTAAGGTTATCTTTATTTTTAGTAATAGGAAAAGTTTAACGTTCGACAATTATGTAAGATTGTGGCATTGTGACAGTATTATTTTTGGCCAAGGATTCACGAATAAATTCTTTAATACATTTCTCAACCGCCAACCTCATAAAAACATGTAAAATTTAGCGTCTGCTAAATACTTCTACAAGGTAAACGATGAATGGAGCTGAATATTTTATCCTACTTCAGGGGCATGTATATTAATTAAAAAAACAAGTTATTTGAAAGCGAGTGGCAAAATTTAAAAAATGCACCAATTACTATAATATATAAATGTATGCATAAGAGTAGCTCCACTTCAGAAGTTCTATGCTAACCACTCTAATATGCGCGCGCTTTGAAGCTCCCTTTTTTGCATAAGTTTCCAGTGTCTGGTAATACATGTATGTATGTACGTGTGTTTTAGGAAGTGTCTCGCAAGTAGCTATTTATAGCGAAACTCTTATCTCGCCGGTATATGAGTATTGGAAAGACCCCATTTTACTGTTTTGTTTACTCATTACAAATGTGTGGGCGTTCAAGTCATAAAAATTGTACAATAAGGCAACTGTTTTACATGTTCATACTCGTACTAATACTCTTACTAATTTTGTTTTTGTAAACTACACAGATTAACAATACACTAAGAGAGAGTTGTGAAGATATTTTTGAAAATGGTAATTCATGAAACAAGTGCTGGATTTATTTCTAAGAAAACAAAAAAATAACAATAAATATTATTTATTTGATAAAAAGTCCTGCTATAAAGCGCAGCTGATTCTGTAACAGACCATATAAACCCAAATTCTATCAAAAAAGCTTAATAAAAAACAGTCGAATTGCCATATGAATTTGGTTTCTGTGCTCCAAGTCCCCACAATTTGTTCACATTTATTTTCGAGATTTAATCGCAAATCCAGAACCTGTTGTTACAATTATAAGCTTGTCAAATGTTTGTAAAGTTTTAAATAAATTCTTATTTTTCTCTTTTTTATATTGTAACTTATGTATATTTATATACACTCGTGGCCACGCAAACCTTACCATTTAAAATTTTCAAGTATTGTACATATTTGACTACACTTTATAGCGGTAATTTTTGCGGTATAGAAATTTTTTATTCATAAAAAAGTTAATGACATGTTATTTATCAAAAATATTAAAAATTAGAAACAAGGCACATTCAGCTATAGATAAATCAATTGAAAGATAATGAACTTTACAATATGAGCTCGAAATGTAAGAGGCTGACATGCGATGAAAACATGATATTTTTTATTTTTTTAATTTAATTTCATTTACACTATAATCGCGTAAGCGGTGTCTACGCCAATTAAGAAGAAGAAGAAGAATTTAATTTCATTTACATTATAATTGAAATTAATATTTTATTTTATTTGTTTTTAATTGAAACACGAAGTTTAGTGGGTTTCACTTTAAAAACAATAAAATCGGCCGCTTTTGTATAAGCACAGAAAAGCTAATTTGTGTTTTACTCATAAACGTAATAAATTAAAAACTATAATTATAATTAGATAATATAATTTAGTTTTTTAAAAACATAAAAAAAAACAAAATTGAAGAAAATCCAGAACGAACGAAAAAGTCAGAAAAAAATTTAAGAATGAATAGTGGTAAGGTTTGCGTGGCCACGAGTGTGCATGTATACAATGTGCGTTCCAAAGTAAACAGGACTTAAAAAAACAGAACAAATGGTTTTTTCGGCAAAATCAATTTATTTTATTCAAAATAGTCTCCTTCTGCTTCAATACAGCTTTTTGCACGGTCCAAAAGCATGTCGAACGAGCGTTTAAGCTCGTTGGCCGGTATGGCCGCCAGTATGCCGGTGCCAGCCTTTTGAATGGCCTCTATGTCAGCATAACGCTTTCCTTTCATGGGCAAATGCATTTTTCCGAAAAGGAAGAAGTCGCAAGGTGCCATATCAGATGAATACGGGGAGTGGTTAATGGTTAAAATGTGATTTTTGGTCAAATAATCGGTCACAAGTGTCGATCAAATGTTGGATTCTGAGCAATTTTTGGTCGTCAGTCAATTTGTGCGGAACAAACCGTGCACACACCTTTCGTAAGCCCAAATTTTCGGTTAAAATGCGTTAAATCGATGTTCTGGGGATGTTCAATTCCATTTCCATGAATTTCAATGATGATTTCGGCTGATTTTTGATGACTTCACGCGCAGTTTCGATGGAATATCTGGTGATCACGGATTTTGATTGACCCACATGTTGATCGTCATTTATGTCCTCACAACCACTTTGAAAACGTTGAAAGCACTCGTGCACTCTGCTACGGGATAGGCAATCATCGCCATAAACTTGTTTCATCAATTGAAACGTTTCGATAAAAGTTTAAACAATTTTAAAACAAAATTTAATTTTGGCTCTTTGTTCCAAGCTCATTTTCGCACCGATAACACAAACATGCTGACATTTAAAACGCAATAACTTCACTTCCAATCAATGAAATGTCATGAAATTCTCACTGGACAATCGCAGATTCTAACGCACCAGTCGACATATAGATGGCGCCATCAGGGGGCGCTAGATTCAAAAAGTCCTGTTTACTTTGGAACGCTCCTTGTACTAAAAGTTATTTTGGCAAAATTCATTCGGAACAGTTTTTTGCTTTATTATTATTTTACTATTTTCGAGATAATCGTTTAAAATAATTCCATATGAATCTCCAAAATTCCGCAATGCGTTATTCTAAATTGTTTTGAATATACTTCATAGTAAATACCTAACTGGCTGCAATTGCATATTGTTTCAATTAGAGTTGATATATTACTGTGTGCAAAAAATTGTAAGACTTTTTAATTTAAATTTCACTCGAAACTGTCAGTGACATCTGTGAAATGAGCCTCATCGCTGAAGATGATTTTTCGATGAAAATCCGGATCGTTTTCAATGTTGCTCAGCCCAATTCTCGAACATATGACGATTCTGGTGGTCAAGCGACTTCAATTCTTGTATCAATTTAATATTGTGAGGATGTAAGCCACTATCTTTTCGCAAAATTTGCCACACTGACGTCACAGAGATGCCCAACGCTTGAGAACGACGTGTGAGAGACTGATTTCGGTCTTCCTCAACTGATGCAATATGTCTCACTGTCACGGGAACATTTTGTACTGTGTTTTTTCCACTTGACGCTCAATTGTTGATCTGACAGGATGATTATGACGACCATAAATTGGACGTAGTGCTTTTAAAGTTGAGCCCACTGACTCCGAATTTCCGTAGTAAATTTTAATAATTTTGGCGATGAAATGGCAAACCCTATTGTTCTACTTTCAAAGCGTCTCTATTGGAAAACCCGTTATAAATTATTCAAAGATTGCCGAGAACGCTGGGCTTAAGAAAAGTAAAAGCACGATTAGTTCAAAAATCACTAAATTTTTTCGAAAAATATTCAGCAAACTCAAACGACCACTCCGGGGAAGCCGTTTTGAGTCAATTGAAGACATTAAACATCAATCGCTAGGCGCATTGAAGCCTATTCCGGAAATTGACTTTAACAACTGTTTCGAGAATTTGAAGAAACGTTGGCACAAGTGTATTAGGCCAAAGCCAAAATCTCAAGTAACCCCGATTTTGTGGAATAAATTCAAAATATTAAAATTATGAGTAAAGTCTTACTATTTTTTGCTCAAAGTATTATGTGTATATATTTTGTGTTATAAGCCAACCTTCAAAAAACTCTCTATGTAAATGTGTTGCACAATTGACTCGTGATGTTTAAGGTTTTCATATTTTGAAACGAGTGACAAAGAAGAACTTAGTGTGAGAAAAAACATTTTTTAAGAAAAATTTAATTTTATCAACACTTTAAAGTAACTACTTACATATGTACAACAGATTTTAAAAATTCAAATGATAAAAACATAATTTTCTCTGGTTAATATTATTCAACAGAGACAAATAGTCTTTTCCGCAGGTCATATGGATGCGCTTAATTTTAGTGTATGGATCGCACTAAACTATTCTCATTATTCGTTTTCGCCCATCAACTAAGAATCCTGTAGGCTAAGTCACTTGTGCACTATTGATAATGTTTATTGTGATCTAATAGCTATTACTTGGGTTTTATCCACAGCTATGTATTTCAACCATTAAGATGACGGAGCCCTCAATGATTAGCTAAAATCTTTAATAGTGACTTTGTGGTATAATATTGATCAATACGAGTATTTGCGGTTTTATACTGACTGCATCTGCAATCAGCTGTTTATTTGATTATCAATTATTTGGATATAATAAGTTTCATTGCATCGGCTTTGCTATGGAGTATGTAAACAATTTCTTTTTGATTGCTTACCTGTCTTTGTGGTTGTTAGCGTATGCTGTAGAATTGGTGTCCACATCAACTTCAGCATCATCACTCATTGAACAGTTATCTGACAACAACCAGTTATTGTTGTTGCGTTCGCTGGCATTGATGTTGCTTTTGTTACGCTTATACTTTGGAGTAAATTCGTTTCGATCACAGTTCGCTTGTGTTGGCTTTGGATAGGATGGCAATTCTTTATTCACCACATGTTGGCGGCTCGCGCTGGCGCTTTCCGACGTCGTGGAAGAACTTGATTGCTGCTGGAACATGCTATTTATCTTCAAGACTGTTTGGTTAATTGGTCCATGGCAAGCGGATGCGGAAGCTGAGGAAGATGTGCTGCCAGCACTTGAGGAATTGCGGCCATTGTCGAGTGTGGTAAAGTCAGTCCAATTACTTTCACCATGCAAACGGAAGTGGGTCGCACTGAAATGCCGTTATATAATGTTATGTTAAATGGCATGAAAGGCATTTCTGTTTATTGTTTGAATTTTAAATTGCATATGCGCATAGTTTCTTTTATTGTTCGCCTATTGCACCATTCAAGTCAGCAAGCAAATGTACGCATGCGCATACCGCATACCTATACATACACACATATGTACACATTCATATGCATGCACGCTACTTACCTCGCTTCAGTAGTTAAACGCGCATCTGTGACGTTGTCGTTACTTTTGTTGTTGTAGCTTTTACAACTTGTTGCGCTGGCTGTTGTGCCACTACTCCTGTTGCAACAGTTCACTTGTTGCTGCTGCTGCCGTTTTTGGTAGTGTTGTTGTTGATGTTGGTATTTTTTCAGCGGATCGCTTGAATTCACGCCGTTGCGCTCCAGTAATTTCGCTGTGCTGCGCGCAATTGGCAAACGTACCGCTGCACCAGTACCACCCCCGCCACCACCAGCGCCGCTACTATGGCTGGGCAGTGACAGCGCCGGCGCTAAAAGAGCCCGTGTCGTCGATTTTATGCCGTTTCTCGTTTTTACGTTTGCCATGCGCTCCAAATACGCATACTCACTCTGGGCGTCCGCCAACTCCACACGCTGCCGCATCGAGTCACAGCTGGACGAAAGCTCTCGCTGACGCTGTGAATTCTGCCCTACACCCGACCACAGCGCATACGGTATATTGTCGACAGATGTATTGCGGAAACGTTGCTGCTGTATAGGTAGCAGCGCATACGCTGAGGCGGAGGAGTTGGCGGAAATAATTTTCGAGCTGGTTGTGTTGGTCAAACTATCCAGCAGCATGGTAATCCATTCGCGGTAGGCGTTGCGATCGTCGCAGTGCTGATGAAGAAACACGCGATTAGAATAGAGTGCAATCAACAAATTAATAAATTAAAATGGATTTAAATTGCTGCAGCTAAATAGTTTTATATATAATATATTTTAAGTACTATAAGTCTATAAAAGTAATTCAAGTTTTTGATACAGATTTTCTACAAATATGTATGTATGAAAAAGTTTCTCAATACCAGTGTTTTATGATTATAAAAGGCAGCCGAAATTCGTATCGTTTTAAAGAAAAGCTATTTTTTCCGGCAAAATTCGATTTTATCATACAGCATCGTTGAAATTGAGGACAATAATCCAATTACAGCAATATTTCATTTTTCCAATATATTTTTTTGTAGTAAAATCTGCAAATAGATCCAAAATAGAGGTCTATCTAGATGTAATCTGAAATACTGGCGCTTTAATCCGGAGAATAGGAGGATGAGAAAGTAATTCGAAACTCTATTCAAGCATGAAATTGAAGTGCTTGTCTCTTCGATATCCTTGGAGCATCAGCTGCCATGATCAACCCCATTTCATGGTCATCCAGATCATTGTGTCAATTGCCTTCATTGTCTTTTGTACTCATAATGGTATTTACAGAAATTAGCAATCACTTTTGAATGATTACTTCATATGAGGCAGACCTCGGACAACACACACCAACCATTTTATTGGTATGAGTAGAATTTTTTCTATCTAACTATTTTATTATTAAATTGACCTATACAGTTTTTTCTAAAC
This sequence comes from Bactrocera tryoni, assembly GCF_016617805.1. Taxonomy (NCBI): domain Eukaryota; kingdom Metazoa; phylum Arthropoda; class Insecta; order Diptera; family Tephritidae; genus Bactrocera; species Bactrocera tryoni. The sequence goes on from NC_052502.1 coordinate 44,887,937, forward strand.
AAACAAAAGATCCAAGATTCTATATCTCTTGAATCATTGTCCGACAACTGCGAAATATACACAGGTGGCGTTTGAAGGTTTGATCTTACAACAAAACAATGTATTGCAGTGGCTTTCTCTTATAAAAACAACAGAAATTTTGCAGGCTGCATAGTATTATATGTTATTATCAAGCTGGTTTCATCTATTAATATAATTACATATGTACATATATGGCTTTAAAATAACTCTAATGGCTTGCTGAAGACTGAATAGAGCTTTTGACAATTCTTTTCATTAGTTTAATATCCAAGTTTACAAGATATGATTTTAAAGTTAAAACACATTATGTTTTCCCTACTAAATTACAGAAGCCGAGTTTAGTTTTTAATCGATCGATTATAATAATTAATAGTAACAATCTCAGCCAAAGATAACTAATTTAGGAGCGCATAATCTTAACAAATTAAATTTAATTATTATTTCCTGTATTTATTTATGAATCATGTAATACAAAGTTCACGTTGTATACATTGAGACAAAGTATCCGGAAAATGTAAATAAAACGCAAAATATTTATTTAGTCATCAATATTTATTTTGTCGACTTTCCACCAGATGTAATGCACTTATGCCATTGATTGCTCTAGTCCTCGAAACACTTTTCATAAGCACTTTTTGGGATGACCTCCAGCTTCTTCAGCGAATTTTGCTTTATCTCTTCGATCGACTGAAAACGAGTTCGGCACAGCAACTTCACTTTAGGGGGCAAGAAAAAATGATATGTAGCCAAATCTGGTGAATATGGTAGTTCATCGATGCTATTTATAGCTTTTTTGACTTTAATTTCGGTCACAATCGTGGCTGCATTATCATCGCGTAAAGTCCATAGATTGTTCTTCCACAATTTCGGCCGTTTTCGACGGATGTCGGAACAGGTCGGATGACCGGAACAAAGTCATGATGCATCAAACCGCGAATATCGAAAATAAACAATGAGCATTACCTTGATTTTTGAGCAGCTTTAGCGTGTTTTTTTTTTTTGGTTTTGGCTCGTTTTTTTCCTTCCATTCCGATGATTGTTGACTTGTTTGCATGTCAAACACATAAACCTATGTCTCATCGGCAGTTATAATACTCTTCATGAATCTGGGATCGGAATTCGCACATTCAAGCATGTCCAAAGAGAGCCGTCTACAGCACTATTTTTGAAAAGGATTCAGCTTTATCGGGACGAATCGAGAAAGAACGCGTTTCATACCTAAAATATCCACCAAAATCATTCGAACGGACTCACGAGAGATGTCGAGCACTCTTACTATCTCTCTAACACTTGCCCGACGACTTTCAAGCACCAATATGCTTTACTTTCTTAATATTTTCATCAGTTGAGGAGGTCGAAGGTCATCCAGAACGAGGCATGTCTTCAACGATCTCTCGACCATCTTTGAAGGCTTAATACCATTCGTAGGCTTGAGTTTTGGATATAACTGAATCACCAGAAGCCTTTTTCCAAAATTCGCAACCATTCCGCACACGAAATTTGGTTAGAAATACAACATTTTAGACAAATTCTTTGTTCGCTATATTCATCAATTGTAAAAATCGTAACGCGCTAATATAAGGGGTACCGACTTAAGCAGCCACTGTAAACAAACTGGTTGATGGATCGCTCTCATATTTGGCGTAGTAATTAAGGACAATCCTGCCAACTTAGCAAAATATATTGTTTTTGAAATATCATTTACCTTGGGTATTTATTACAATTTCCCGTGCTTTTTTGTCACAGTTAATATGGAAATATTAAAATGTTCTGCTATTTATAAATTAGAAAAATTGTTGAAACCAAAGACCTACGCTTTGAACACATCCTGACACTTCAGCAGTAAATTCCATTCAATGTCGAGTTCTAACGAATCTTGAGACAATGTTACTAATAACAATATAACTTCAAACATACTTCATTTCTTTATTCATTTATTTCTAATAACAACATACTTCATTTGAATTACGTTTTGAAAATTGTAGCACTATTTCTATACATAATTTACGAGGTAACGCCAGAGAGTCTTTTTCGAATTTGCTTACATTGTTCTTTTTACAAAAAAGATTAACCGATTTTGCCAGAACTTGCGTGTTCCCAAAGTGAAAAATTGAAATGTCGTTACCTGAGTGAAGCGATTATGTAACGATACAGTTGTGATTTTTTTGGTTTAGGATGATGTAGCACCGTGTTATAAGGGGCATCGCAATTCGACTTTTTTCCGAAACTCGCCAGAGTAATTGCTGTCATTGCCACATTTTTTAACATTTCTCCATGAAAATTTAACAGATCACTTAATCAAAAGACATAATATAATATACAATTGTTTTTCAATTTTAATTGTTAAAATATCTAAAATAGTTTCCGTTAATAGATCTGTCAAAATCTTGGAAAAGGAAGCATAAGAACGAAAAGGGCGTTACTAACCTTCAAATTAATTTCTTGAACAAGCAAAGACAGGTGTTCAGACAGATCATGAGAAATGTGGACGATCAGCTGATCAAAATACAGGTGTGTGTTGGCATTTATACTATGTTTTTTAAGGGTATTATACGAACACTTCCTGAGCACACTGTTAATATTCTTTTAATTATTCATAAATCTACATACACAAATTGCAAACTTTTTGCTTATAACGATATCAGTACTATAAAAAACGTGACTAATATATTTACATATAAATGTCTTTACGCATTACTCATATAATACACATTACAATTGCTGTTATTATTTAAATAAGTAATATAAATAGTAGCACATAGCAACCAAATACTCACAAAGGTATACATTACTTGCGTTGTGGTCTCAATTGTGAAGCGAAAGCCACCCAAAGGACGCACCATTGTGCCCGGCACCAGATTGAGCACGTCTTTGAATGAGACCAATTTATTGTCATACTCCTCCTTCGATGCATAGGAGAGCAGCAATTTATCCTGCAGCACAAACCACATTTTACGCCAACCGCCAACTTTCTAATAACGGTTGTAAACAAAACAACAAAAACAAGTATATTGTTATACATATGTATGTAATGGGAATAGTGAAAAATTGGTCGTTTTTTTTTAGTTTTTTGTTTTACTTTGAATTTTCCAACTGAGCAGGTTTTTTTTTACTTTATATTTTTTTTGAGCTGTTTATTCAATCAATTATGGACGCGTGTGTAAAATGTGCGTAGAAAAATATTTATTTAACTTTTTTCATTTTCTTTTTTTAATATTTTTAAGAAATATTTATATCCAATTTGAACTTTGCCTATAATACATATTTTGCTCTTTTGAAATTCAGAATTTTTTTTATTTGTTATTGAGTCTTGTTTCGAAAATATCTCTTAGTTCACGCTTGTACACGCGTCCGCAATTATCGTCTTCACTTCGTGTTCATACTAACATTTCGTTTCTTCTTCAAATAACCACAAAGTTTCACTTTATTGATGCTTCGATTACGCTCCTTCACCAACTGAACACTGCTGGCCAACGCATTTGAGCTGTTCGTAAGCTTTTGCGTATCCATGCCCGAAGTCTTAGTCTCCTTAACGGTTATATCAATCTATAAGCACTGTGAGGAAGTTGCTATTAGGAGACATTGTCTCGCCACGACCTGTCTAACAACACGCCAATGCACTTGCACTGCCAACAATCAGCTGTTCGAAAATGTTACAATTACGAGTTTTAAAGTTGTAACGCTTGTCCCACTGCTGGTTGCTCTACTGCTCCACTGCTGCTGAACAATGTAAAGTCGAACACAAACTGAATTGTAAGACCAGCCTAGAAAAGATGTACTGTGCTCGCTCCCATAAGTTGCACTCAAACCGCACCGCACCGCAATGTTGGTAGCGGCGCCCCTTGCCTTTCCAGCGAAGCAGCAAACATTACATAGCCCAGCACGGAAAACCGTCGCCGCGCAGCGCAGTCAGACGAAGAGTTGGCTCAGCGTAGTAGCGCTCATCAAACTCAATGAGGGAATCACGGTCGAGTGCGTTTTCATTGTTTCAAACGCTTGCCTCAGCTCGCAGTTATATTTAGCTTTGCGGAAAAGTGGTTGAGGGCAGTGGTGGGGCCAACAGTGCGCAACAACAATGGCAACACCGGCTTTTCAACAGGCCACAAAGCAAAATGCTCAAGTATAAATGCATTTAAAAAATAATAAAGGTTCAGGAAAACTCGCAAACTAAAGCAAAGAAAACTAAAGAAAAAGTCAAATTATTATTTTTATTATTACTATTACTGTGGGTATTTATATACATATAATCGTATATACGAGGAAGCTGAGATACGTCAGTAATACTTTTTATACCTGGAACAAGTTTCTAATAACTAGCCACAAACGTCGGAGACCTATAAATTATATATATATGTAAATGATCACTGTGGCGATCCGACAATGTCAGTCTGTACATTTTTGAGATTATTTTGAGATACCGGTCTGAAATTTCATACACGTTCTTTTCTTACGAGTACAAAAAAACCGCTCATTTGCTGGAATGACTGATATCAGATCTTTATTGCATATAGCTACCATACAAACTGATCGATCAAAATCAATATAAATATTGTATACATACTCTTTTATACTATAGGAAATTCAACTTTGAAGGGTATTATATCTCTGCAATGTAGCTCTATTTTCTGTGATTTGTGATTTATTTGTGAAGATGTCTTAATCTCTCTCTTAAGATATTAAGAAATGTATTCTAATTCAGAATACGTGGACTCATATTGGGCAGTTGTTGTCTGAAGAAATTCACTAGCTTTATCATTTATACGCCTTTTTCTTCCTCTTTTACTACCAATAATATAATCTAAAAGATCAAAGGTCACTAATCGATTATTTCTCTCAACTGGCCCAAAAGCTCTGTCTGTTAAACAACTTCTAAAATATTAATTTTATTTTTTTGTTCAAGATATGATTTATCCGCACTAATTTGAATCGCCATTGCCAGGAGTTCATAAAACGTTGGTCTTGGGTTCGTCTCCTGGTTCTATCTAAGATCAGAAATTCTTTTCTGATGACAGTCGCTAATTATAATTTCTTAGCAGGCTTCTTAGAGGCATCATTTTTTTCATCTTCCTTATAGTTGTGTAAAATTTACTTTAGGTTGGGTTAATCTGGCAGGCCATTAAGCCACACATAGACCAGTTTTGGTCGTTTGTGATACCAGTGAGAGATTTTTTTTTTATAGTAGGGGGAAGCATCGAAAACCGAAGTGCGAAACTTTAATCCGCTAAACCTAACCTACTCCCAACTCAGGACTCTCCCATGCAACCACCGGCTAGGTATTACTTCGTGGGAGGGACAAGACATTTAAATCTCCTCTATTGCGCGGACTGACGGACGCCTAGACTGTTGAAAAGATCTCAGTTTGGTCATTATGAACGCTGACGCTTCGCTGACAGCTTTCCATTTATCAATCGACTGACACATAAGTGTCGTCAAGTTATCGACCGTAAAACTACCACCGAGTGTAGTTTTTAGCTGTTCCCTTGTATTCGAAAATCGAGCGCAATGAAATAATACATGTTCAGAGTGTTCTATATACTCTGTACACGTCGGTCAGTGCGGACTAATGTCATTGTGGAATCTGAAAAGGTAGCTTCTAAAGCATCCATGTCCACTAAGTATTTGGGTCAGATAGAAATCTAAGTCTCCATGTCGTCTGTCTATCCACGAGTGGATGTTCAGTATAGGTCGATGGGTCCAGCGCCCTTTGGATGATTCTACCGCTCCTGCCACATTTTAGTACTCTTGTTTCTCTCCTCTGTCCTTACCGATACTGTTTTAGGCGTTGATAATTGATATAAACGCTCGAGTTCATCTCCCTAAGTTGGAGATCAGTTACTAGGTCCATGAGGAGTAGTCATCCTTTAGGATACCTACGCTTGAAGCGAATTGTAACAGATTATCCAGCCTCATTATCGATACCACCTCCAGTGCATCATACCGTGGGATCCGAGATGCTTACAGGGTAGTCTAGCCAATGCGGGACAAGTGCAAAAGAGATGATTCATTGTTTCCCTGGTGTCCTGCTCTATACAGTCAGACAGCCTTCTCGATCTGTCAGCCACATCCTGCGTTCGTGTGTCGCCACCCGACAGTGACCAGTTAGTATTCCCAACATGTTCCTATAGTCTCTTCTATCGTGTAAGATATACTATAAATATGCATACCATTTTTTTTGCTTTACTTTGTCCATTTCTTTTCAGACGTACATATGCAAATACTGCTTTCAAGACTTTGTTTCAAGCCACTTTTTAGAGAAAGCAATCGGATGAAAATTTATAAATCGTCTTCAAGTCTCTGTCATATCAAACTGCCCTTGTACATTTCTATATATAAACGCTGTAGGCCACATTTCTTAACTTTTGTTTTCATACCTTTTTCTTAACTAGACGCTTTTGGACGTTTCACTTGCGCGGCGCGCTTTCCATCTTCCACGGCGCTGGGCTCGCGTTTACGAGCTGCGCAATAACTCCACTTGTATTTGTGTTGTATTTATATGTATGTATTTCTTTCAGTGCGAATGTTTGCTTGACAAGCTCATTTGAAATTTACGTTTACTACAGTGTAGTGCTGGAGCGCAGTTCTCAGGGCTGTCATAGTATACCAGCTCTTCCATGCAGACATACATATTTATATACACATATTTTATATAGATGTACGAATGCTTGAGTCTGCCTCAATGAGCGTAGATATATTTATTTAACATATTTAAATAACTTGTGGCAAGCGCACCTAGTAAATCAACCCACATACATACGTGCATACAAACAAAGCAAAATATAAATACGTGAATATTTGTTGTTGTTAGTGCAGTACACAGTACGTGTTAATATGCCTGGGTCTTTGGGTGTATTTACCTGTTTACTTATTGCCTTTCCATGCTTGCAAATGCGACGCGTTGGAAAAGTAAACGCTGCCACGGCAGCCACATTGGCAGCCAACACAGTCAGTCAGTCGGGCATGGAGCGGCGGCCGCGGCAACAGCAGCAACAATTGGCGCGCGCTTTGTGTGCCACACTTTTTAGGCGCTTTCACTGTTTTCGCAGACATCAGCCGTTCCACTACTTTGTGGGCCGACCGACTGTTTGGTTACCACGCAGTTTGTTGGTTTGCCTATTCGCCTGTTGTACTTGTGATTTCAGTGACTAATGGCTTGGTATTCTGTACTCTTTTTGTTGTATTTTATTGTTAACTTTGCCGGCAAAACGACTGCATTGTAGAGCAATTGTATTTAGAAATTAATGCAATACATAACGGCTACTGGTTCAAACGAATAACGAACGCCTAAGTACTTACATACAATAGGTATGGTATATATATTGTAGGGTTATTTATTCTTAATATATATTACTACGACTACATACATTCGTATATATGTTGCTCTCTAATTTTTGGTTAACATTTGCTTTTTGTTATTGGTTTTGGTTTTAAGAACTTAACTTTTTGTAATAATTTTTTATTATGGCATTGTTCATTGTTATTTCAATATTTAAAAATAATAATATATATAATATTAAGTTGCCAAATATCTCCCTTCCGCCTTTTTGTTTTTTGAATTTCGCGGCTATGTATAAAGCGTTACAGAGCTCGTATCTGGCAATACTATACATCGTTTGAAAATTCTTGGCATAACCTACAAAACGACGCTATGCATGATTAGTTTGGATATTGCGTCCAACAGTTGTAGACATGGAGTTCACTAACGCCGAAATTCGCGCTATTTTAAAGTTTTCCTTCGTTAACGGCAAATGCGCTAGAGAAACGTTCCTTGAGATTAATGGGGGTTTGGGGGAGTGTACTCTATCACTTCGAACTGCGGAGGAATGTCTTCGACGATTCAGAGTGAGTGAAAACGATACCATGGATAAGCCACCCGGCGGAAGACCTGTGACGACGAATACCGATCAAATCATTGAAAACATCGAGTTAGACCGGCATGTGGCATCTCGTGACATCGCCCAGAAGATGGGAGTTAGTCACCAAACCATTTTAAACCATCTGCAGAAGGCTGGATACACAAAAAAGCTTGATGTTTGGGTGCCGCATGATTTGACGCAAAAAAACCTTCTGGACCGAATCAACGCCTGCGATATGCTGCTGAAACGGAACGAACTCGACCCATTTTTGAAGCGGATGGTGACTGGCGACGAAAAATGGATCACTTACGACAATATCAAGCCAAAACGGTCGTGGCCGAAGGCCGGTGAATCGTCCCAAACAGTGGCCAAGCCGGGATTGACAGCCAGTAAGGTTTTACTGTGTTTGGTGGGATTGGAAGGGAATCATCCACTATGAGCTGCTCCCATATGGCCAGACGCTCAGTTCTACCATCTACTACGAACAACTGGACCGCTTGACGCAGACGATCGACCAGAAGCGTCCAGAATTGACCTACAGGAAGGGTGTAGTGTTCCACCAGGACAACGCCAACCCACACACTTCGTTGATGACTCGTAAGAAGTTACGGGAGCTCGGATGGGAGGTTTTATCGCATCCACCATATAGCCCGGACATAGCGCCAAGTGATTACCAACTGTTCTTGTCCATGGCGATCGCCCTTGTTGGTGTAAAGTTGAACTCAAAAGAGGCTTGTGAAAAGTGGCTGCCCCAGTTCTTCGCAAATAAGGAGGGGGGCTTCTACGAGGGGGTATTCTGAAGTTGCCGTCTAGGCCCTAGATGGAAACAGATTAACGAACGAAACTGCGCATATTTGAACTAAATCCGATCACTGTAACACTTTTTATAAAGCATTAAATAAAGAACAAAAAGCCGGAAGGGAGATATTTGACAACCTAATATAAAAGAATCTATGCCGATAGCTCTAGCTTACCCTGCGTGTATTATGCTGTTAACATTAATATTATTATTATCAGCAAAAAATAGTGAGACTACTTAACAAACTCTTCAAATTCGTCTATGTCATTCTCCTTTGCCTCAATACATTTGTGCCACCGTTTTTTTCCTAGTTGTTAAAGTCAACTTTCGGAATAGTCTTCAATTAATTCAAAACGGTCATAACACTCAAATAATTCATCGTTGACAATTCAGTTGGTCGGAAGGAATTCGGAGTGCACCAGACCTCCATAATCGGAGAAAATTTTCAACATAATCTTAATTTTTGACCTGCTTCGGCTCACCTTTGCCACGATATTTGGCCGATTGATCGTTTTTTAGGTAATAATGCGTTTCATGACATCCTGATTTTATGATATGTTAAAAGTCTTCACTATGGTTACGGTAGTACATAGTACTGTCTGCCATACGATTGATTTTCGTTTTATCTGATCAGATAACTTTTCTCCAATCTTTCACAGACCAGTTGTTCTGTTTCTTACAAAACTGTTGGCGCGCCTTATTTTTATTACATAGAACAGGTATCTTCTGTTTCATGGCGGCCGCAAAGCCATTTATTCGAGGAACTTTTATATTCATGGCGATGGCAGCTTGCTTTACAATGCATATTTTGCTTTTAGCCTCCCAGTTGGCTTTGAAACTTTAACTGAATAGCAAATTTTACTGTCCGAAACACTTTTTGTTAAACAAACAATCTTCACTTGGACTTTGGATGAAGATTTTCGCTTAATAGCGTATGTTTTTCGAAGGAAAATCTATTAAAAACAATAAAACGCGTTTTATTCGGTTGCACCGAGGCTAGAAAATGCTTCAAAAATAAAAACAATCCATACAAGACTTTTATCTTGATCCGTCATTTTGTGTGGCAGCTTTATACTTTGGTGGTCCGCTATGAAATGCTTCTTCGGAGATTGTAACTTTGTCTTATTCTCTTATTCATACCGAATTTCGTAATGATAATTCGTCAAAATTTTCAAAACCGGAGCATACTCTTATAGGACTTAAAGAGGTGATCTAGTGGCTGATGTTCAGACCATACTGATGTTATGGAGGAAACACTTTTCCTGCCTTAATCAATGACGATGGAATAGTAAAAAAAAGGGCTGCGAAAAACTGACAAGGTGCATTCATTAGCTTCAGGATATGATCGGATGAAAGCAGTTCCGGCTCAACGTGTATGTAAACAAGCAAAATTGTCGCAATTGGTGCGAAGAGTAATCTGACGAAAATTCAGAGCTGTCAATTCATCTAGAAAAACAATGGTTTGGTACGGTTTGTGAGACGGTAGAACCAGCGGTCTATATTTCTAAAAAAAAGATGCCGGTGAGAACGTAAGCGTCAATGGCGACCATTGTCGCACCATGATAACCGACTGTTTGAGGCCTGAAATTGAACTGGTGATCTCAGGGAGATTTCCCACATATTGCATCAATCAATGGATTTACTGATATTTTAAAATAATTTGGGGCGGTCGATAGGACACCAAGATCGTGTGCTATCACACCGTTATAGTTTTTCCTCTGGGTATATTTAAAGTCTAAAGTCTATGCGGACAATCCCTCTTCGTTTCAGGGCTTGAAGCAAAACATCACGCGTCTCATTCACCAGTTACCAGTCGAAATGATCGAACGAGTTATCGAAAAATGCTCTCAACGATGGGCCAACATTTGAAAGAGATAATCTTCAAAAATAAATGCCAAGAAATGATAATAAACACTCCCCATTAAATTTGAAATTTCTGTGTATTTTCTTAAAAAGTCAACACTTCAAATTTGGTAACAATTCAGCCAAATGTTGAAATGTTAAAGCACTTAGAGTGCAGAAAATGTGAAATCCGAACGATTTTGCTCACCAGTTTGAGTACGTACATATGTATAGTATGTGAGCTCACTTGGCTCCTAGAGTTCCTGTTTTCTAACCGCAAGAAACCGCCCGCAAAATTGATAGAAAAATAAAAGATTTACTGTTTTTAGGTTATTTTTATTAAAAGGTATATAATGATATAATTTTCTCAGCAATTTGGCTGAAAAAGTTTCTTGCGTCTATCGCTGTTGCTTAATTGTGGCAAATTTTGCTCTATATTATAATTATATTTAGTTTAATACATTATTATTTTTGTTTTAAGTTTTCATTCTTGTTGTTGTTAGGTATAGTGCTTATCGTGTCTGGTGTGTTGAATAAATTTGTTTCTCTTCTCACACACATACATTTTGGCCTTGTGTATGTGTATTTAGCAAAATTTTCTTTTACAAATTATTACTAATATTGCTAAAATCTTTATCCGCATGGATAATTGTATGTATGTATTAAGTTTGTATAGTATAACGCTATTATGCTATAAATATTGCTATCATTTAGGTAGATACATAATACACTAATATTAGATATTATTTATTTAGGTAATGTCTGCAATTAATACCAAATTAAGTAAATATTCGACGTAACGTTTGTCTGTACATTCATGCACAGCAACAAGTTAGGTATAATATAAACATACATAAAAATCATTTATGCACTTGTAGAAGTAATACAATATTATCATAGCATTTAATAGGTGTCATAGCCAAGGAAATATCAGTCCAATGATTTACGGTGCAAATTATAAGTGTTTATATTAAATAAAAAAGATTTCGATACAAATTTAATGGACCAAAAACATTACACAGAGTCGAGTATGAAATTTTAAAAAGTTCAATTTTGTTCTAGTTGTCTTTTTTGCTTCTCATGGCGAGTTTTTCAGTTCTGTAACGGTCTAACTGTGCTTTTAGGCGAACAGTTGTGCGCAAATAATTCACAAAACAACACAGAGTTTATGTCCAAAACTTTTGTCAAATTAAGTAGTTTAAAAAATTACAAAAAAATTGAAATTTGTGTCGGCGTTAATTTTTCTAAAGAGTGGCATCTTAATTTTTAATTTCTTTGCAATTGCGCGTTTTTTTCACTAAAAGTTACAAGCCATTATTTCTTATAAAAAATTTTATAAAAATTGTAAGTATCTGTGTGTTGTTTTTGCTTATTTTCGCATTACAAATTAAAAAGAAATAAAAATTTTACGAATTACTTATTTACAAATAAAAACTCACAACTTATTTACTAATTACTTTGTAAATATCGTGATTTCGTTGAGGCACTATTGGAACAATTTCTATGAAATACGAGTGTGTGTCGTCTCTCGTGTCACAAATTCGAGGAAGATTGCAATTACCGTTAAGTTTTAAGGTCAAGTATGGATGGAACCAAAACAAAATATCTCAAGTTGACTTTTACAATACACATTACAAATATTGAACTAATTTCCTTATTATTTGCAATACAATAATTGTCATAACAGTATTTGCAATAAAAACCTTTTGCAATTTTATTTGGCTACTAGTGTTGTCTTCGCATTTGCTTAGGGAAGCACTCAAATCATTGGCTTTGTAAATGAAACTTTCGCAATTTTTTATTTATAAAGTAAATTTAATTGATTTTTCATTTTTCAGAAATAAGGCCGTTAATGTATGGCTGCCAGAGAGCTGCGTATCAAATAGCACTTCACGTCAATATTTTGGAACAAGTTAAAAATTACAATTTGAATTCTCATAAAACAAATTTTATTTATTTTTTACCGTTATGTCTATGTCATTATATGGACGCTGAAGTACTAACTTGGTCTGCATGGCTCACAAAAATTATAAAAATTTTTTTTGTACAAAAAATTTATTTTATTTTCACTTGGCGTTTTGCGCAGGCGTAACGCAAATTATCGTTTTGCAAAGTAGCTTTCGGTTAAACTGCTTTAGATTTTTTAATTATACGCAATGCGAGGAAGCACTGAATTGATGTGTGCCATAGCATGATATTGGAGCACATTTCTAGGAGTTACTCATGCTTTCGGAGATCAGGGTTACTATGTTCTATGTCTGTGTGTGTGTGTGAGTGTGTTTGCATGCAATGTATTTATGTGACCTTCTCCAATTAGTATATGTTCGTATGCAGAACTATGTAAAATTAAGTACTCGCACGCACATTTCATTCGCATTGTTGTCGGTTCCAGTCGTCGTACATGGAAGACGTGTAACATTTGTGTTAAAAAATATAAGTATTTCGTTCGACCACCGTATTAGGTGGCCGCTATCGTGAAGCCACTGGTCGGCGTGCTGCTCAAGTCGCGTTGGGTATCACTAAAATTATTATTGTCGTGCTCGTTCAATTGACGCGCAGTCGCAGCGGCGTGTGCGGCGCGTTTAGCAAAATTCAAAGTAACCTGAGAGTATGCCTCCGCCTCTGAGTCGGCATGCGCATCGGCGTTTCTGTGGCTACTATTACGTTTATATAAATTTTCTTTGAAAATATCATCGTTGTCCATAACATCGTGCATGCGGTCGTCATCGTTGCCTAGCTGCTGCTGTAGTTGTTGTTGTTCCTTCTGCATCGTCAACGCATCCTCCATTATTACGGTGGCGGCGCCGCTGTAGGAGGTTGTCAGACAGCCAACGCTATGCGAGCTATGTATGTTTGTTGGAGTTGACGCTGACGCTGGCTGTGCTGCCGCTGCTGGCGCTTGCGTTGCTGGCGGATTTGCGGTGTCCGCCGCCGAAGGGGAAGCGCAAACGTCGTTTTCGCTTCTTAATGGTGGCGCCGCCGTCGAGACTGGCGCTGTCGGCGCTGAGCAACAGTTGGTCCTCCATTTGGGTATCACTGTGTGCCGACGCAGCAGCTGGCGCAGATGTGGTGGTGGTGGTGGTGGCGGCGCCGACGGTGGTGCCGAGGCTGATATTGTCGCTCCCATGCTGTGGTGTCTGCCCCCCGCACAGCGATTGCAGGCTAAGCGAGGTGGGTAATTGCTGGTATTGTGCGGGTATTGCGCCGACAGTGGGCGGCTTTCCAGCAATTGCTGTGTAATGGGGCTGCATGAACGACTCTTTATCTCCAGCGTGCTGCGCTGATTGCTGTTGCTGTTGTTGCTGCTGCTGTTGTTGTCCGTGAGCGGCGGTTGGCTGCTTGTGCTGCACAGACTGCATTGACTGCCAAATAAGCATTTGAGGTTCGTGCTGCTGCTGTTGCTGTTGTTGATGGATTGGCAGGATGCGCTCATGGGATGACCAACGTCCGGGGGATTGTCCTTTGCCACTGCCGCTGTGTGCGTCTGCGCCGAGTGCACCGGGTGCGGATGGTGTTGAATGGACGGACGATGATGTGGACGATGTGGACTGTTGGCTAGTTGTGCTGTGCTGCTTGACCATCTTCTTGTTGGTTCCGCTAAGTTTTCCAACAATTCCACTTCCGCTGCCAATGAATTGTTGTCCCGTGGATAGGCTGTTGTGGTTGCTGCTGTTGTTGCCATTAATGTTGGGTTTCGTGCTATGCTGTTGTTGCTGTCTATTAAGGAACGTGTAGATTTCCATTGGTACCAGATCCGTGCTTTGGGATCGCAAAAGTTGGCTGTGTGGCGAATGAGAAGGAGAAATACAAATCGAATGAATTATTTTTTGATGAGTCTAATACTCTAAGCCTTGTTGAGGGCTGTGAGTGAGTAAGTGAATGAGGCGGTGGTTAGTGACACGCAATGGCGAAGACACACAGAAATACCAAGAAGAATACCATATACTTGTCTAATACATGTTAAATATATGTAGATTTGTATGTAAGCATTTAATGTGGCTTGATTGAGTGAATGCCTTAATGAGCTACAAGCTTAACTGAAGTCTACTTTTTAGCATTTAACGATCTTAATAATAGTTCTAAATATTTGATAAAAAACTTGGGTGTTCAAAAGATATAAATTGTTACATTTAAACTGAATAATTCTTTTAAAGCAACTAAGAATTTTTTTTTTTGCATTGCAAGCCTTTCTATTGATCTTAAATATAATATATTAATACTATTATTACACTAATATTTTTTTTTATTATTAATACTTGTTAAGATTTTATATCTATAATTAATTAATAAAAAAAAGTAACGTAGTACTTTAGCTACAGGTGACTTGGGCGGGACTTTCAGGGGTTATATCAAAATTGGACGCCAGAAAAACGCGTTTTTTTGTGACTTGTTTTAAAGCGATATTCTATTTAATAAAAAAAATAATAAATAAGTACATTTGCTGTATCTAAGTAGTTGAATAATCAGTGATTCACTTTGAAAAATTTGGACTCCGATTTCCAGGAGGACCTCCGAAAAAAGGTGTCTGGCGAAAACACTTACACTTCACAATAGTTTAAATAATCGATATTATTATGAAAAATTTAGTTCCTTGGATCATTACCTAACATATACCATTATGTTAAAAATAATAAGGACAGTGGAAGCTAATGTACATACATCCAGAAATGTGGAGAAATCAACGGCAATTAACTAATCAAATTAATTGAGAACAAATTAAAAATTTGTTTTTCTTTCAGTTCTATCAATATTTTGAAAAGTTTTGTATTTTATTTGCTTTTGTTTTAAAATTTGCGATATAAACATGTAAAAGACAAGAAAAAACGTTAACTTCGGCTGCACCGAAGCTAATATACCCTTCAAAGGTGCAATTCATTTAGTAACTATGTGTCCAGTTTGTATGGAAGCTATACGCTATAGTAACTCGCTCTGAACAATTTTTTCGGAGATTTTATTATTACCTTGAGCCGTAATCCATGCCAAATTTCGTGAAGATACCACGTCAAATGCGAAAGTTTTCCATACAAGAACTTGATTCCGATCGTTCAGTTTGTATGGCAGCTATATGTTATAGTGGTCCGATATCGGCAGTTCCGACAAATGAGCAGCTTCTTAGAGAGAAAATGACGTTCGCAAAATTTCAAAACGATATCTTAAAAACTGAGGGACTAGTTCGTATATATACAGACAGACAGACCGACAGATAGACAGACGGACATGGCTAAATGGACTCAGCTCGACATACTGATCATATATATATATACTTTATAGGGTCTCCGACGCTTCCTTCTGGATGTTACAAACTTCGTAACAAACTTAATATACTCGTACCCTGTTCAGGGTATAAAAATAAGGACACTTCGTGGCGTACTATAAAAAATACAATTTTAAATAAAAAAGTAACTAGTTTTCATTCAGCTGACATAATATAAATTTCTAATTAGTTTAATATTTTCTTGAAAATCCATGGTTGTTTAAACCGCAACCGCTTTGGCTAGGTTTTGGCAGACGGAAATGGGAATTGCATTTCTTGAATTTTGATTAAGTTGCCAAAGCTCTTCATCACTAATTGGACACTTTCCTCTAAACGAGGCTTTGACTGTATTCCCTAAACTATAATATTTCCGCCTTGTTTAACGGTCTTTATCATATACTTGGGGTTATAGGCTGCATTGCGTAAATACTTTGCAATTGCCTAACGGAATTTGTGTTTATAAATAATGAGTGATACAAAAAATCCGAGACTGGGGGAAATTTTCATGGCTTACTACAGTTGTATTGCTATTTTGTTTTTATGCATCCCTGTCCTTATTATTTTCACATAATTGTACTATATATCTACGAAAGCCGTGTGAAGATTTCCCGAATAAACATTTCGTAGAAAGTTTCCTTCCCAACTCCGAAAACAGCATTTCGAGAAAAACGCACTTAAACTTTTGGGTTTACACTAACATAAAAAACTCCCAATATACTTTTATCTCCGAAACTATTCGTCGGATTAAAAAATCAAATAAAAATCAAAGTTTCGGAGAATACTCTCAAATATATGTACATTCGATATAATGGCGAAAAAACATCGGTTAATAAAGTTTCTTAATATACATATTTATCATAAATAATATAATAATAATAATAATATATAAAGTTTATTAACTAAAAAATTAAAATATTATGTGTACTAGTACTAGTAGAATAGTTAACAATAAAAAATAAAAAAAAATTTAATTAAAATCTAGACTTAATATATATACATACAAATATATTAAATATTTCCCCATTATTTGTTACCATTCAAATTTCTCACAAAATAACCGTATTTTTATTATTTAAATAGTAATTTTTATGAAAATTATTATTTTTAAGGGATCGATATTTTTTGAAAAGGTTTGATAAGATTTCCTTTAGATAATTTTAATTGGTGTATTTCTTCATTAAAAAAATATGTTAATTTAAAATATGTTTTTCAGTATGCATTAAATGTCCTTGAAAATACAGAAATGGGAAATGACTTTGAAATTTAATAACTTTAATCTACAAAATAATTTATAAAATGGTTTAAAACATAATTTTTAACTAATCGTTATAAATTCAAAAATACGAAAAACAACCTTAAAGTTAACAAATTACTACATACATATTACGCATATAATATATATTAAATATAAAGTAAATACTTAGCCTTAAGACCAATATAATAGATATTTTTGAAGTTAATGTTGATCAATCTAAATGTAGTAGGTTTCTCATAGCAATTTACTTCCACTCAAAAACTCTATTGTGCTTCCAAACGGGCAACATTTAGTCATTTATAAGGTGAGTCAGTATCGATTTTTTTATTTTTTCTTTACGCTAAATCTTGTAATATAATATATGTTATGAAAAATTTTGGGCTAGCAATCCTTACAGAGGATCCTTCATATTTTTCTGGACTATTGCAGTTGTTCAGTGAAGCTAAACGTTCAGCTTCAGTTTCTAGGTTAATGCATGCATGTTTCGAAGTTAATGCATGGATATTTGATCAGAAATTAACTTACGGTCTTTCACTTTGGAAAATTATTCTATGAATTGATTGGTTGTAGGCGATACTTCTAAAAACACTTACTATTGCCATGTACTACTTAAACAATGTGGAAACATTAATTAATAACTTTAGTTCTGAAGGTTGTGAATTTTTCGCCAATTGATTTTTTTTAAAGCTTTGCGATAATGCTTACTACTTGTAATTACATAATCTAGCTTAACTATTTAATTTAAAGGCGCTTTCTGTTGGGTTACTGAAAAATTGTCAATTATAAGAACTTTTTTATGAATAACTCTACTGCATGGTACTTGCAAACAAGCCAATTCATATGGGTAATATCCTACCCCTAAGGGCTCTGGTACTAAACTACAATGAACCCATATCTAATTTTTTGCGGTATTAGCTCTCACTCGAGGAAATTGGTACTGCAATCGACCAATACTACCTCTATCTATCTATCTATCTATCTATCTAACTCTAAATTAGTAATAGTCGTTCTCCTCTTTACTTATGGCCAATCTCAATGTTATATTGCATATGAGGATACTCTAAACAGCTTTCAAAACCTGCTGAATTTTATGCAAAAATATAACAAATTGGTTGCCGTGGAAAAGTAATTCTAACCGAAATTTTTCGTTATTTTTCCATAGATCTTGGTAGATAATTTAGCAAAGCTTGGTAAAGCGCCTACATAACACCTAGGCTTATAGTACTATTCACTAGAATTACTCATACAAAGTATCTACTTTCATAATTACAGTAAGTTTAAATAAAGTAATTAAAATTCTCGATTTGCCAATTTTTGCGCCTTTAAGTCATACTGTCTTAATAATATATTAATATCCTGGTATTCATTGCCTAGAATTAACTTAATTCGAAAACATGTTGATTGATGTACGAATGTGTAAATATGTATGCAGAAGTGTCTGGATGCCAGTAACGGGTGTTCAAATGACATAACTGAAATGTTTAGATCTTTACATTATTGATAAAAAAGTCGTTACAATTCACAAAATTGTTATTAACATTTCTAGAATGGAATTTAAACATAAATCAATATTTTTTGGGGGATTCTCAGTGAAGAATTAGAACTACAAGAACACCGAAGTTCATGTAGAAGATTTTGTTTTTTGTATTCTGAAATTGTAAAACCAAAGAAAAGAATCAAGGTTAACAAGAAAACGGTAAATAGTGAGTTTGTAATTTGAGGGTTTGGATTTGCTTGCTTTATATACACATATGTATGTATGAACACTGTGCGAAGCAGGAGAAAGGAGCGCAACTGCATGAATTCAATCGAGTCGTATTAAACTGTTAAGAGGACAGAAGGTGTTGCACATTGATAATTGCCAACGAAATTAGTTAGATAATTAAGCGTTAAATAGGAAAGCGCAAGAGAGTAACTTTCATGTGCTGATTATATTCTAAAGAGGAAGTGCATTTGGCAGGGCACATTGGCTTCGGGTTGTTAGCAGCACTTAAAAGCGCATTTAGTTGGTGAATTGGTTTGAAATTTGGCTCTTTTCCATTGGACTTGGTCAACAAAGAAGCGAACGCAACAAACCTCTGTGCAGACTTGCGAGGTGGTGGAAGTGGTGCACGGTTCACTGTGCCGACCGCTGCAAGATGTGGTGGCAATGGCGGTGGCGGCGGTGGTGGCGGTATTGGTGTTGGTGGTGTAATTGTTGTTGCTACCGCTGTTGGTGGTGTCACCACTAAGTTAGACGAATTGTGCTTCTTCAAACGCGGCGGTACCGTAATGGAGATTTCTGATGAAGACGGACTATGACGACTGTCATCAACACCAGTAAGACTGAGATGAAGACATATACATACAGATATATAGGTGTAAAATATCATATAATTCATACTAAATGAAAATGATATAATAATGGAG
Source organism: Bactrocera tryoni (assembly GCF_016617805.1). Taxonomy (NCBI): domain Eukaryota; kingdom Metazoa; phylum Arthropoda; class Insecta; order Diptera; family Tephritidae; genus Bactrocera; species Bactrocera tryoni. The sequence continues at coordinate 44,907,370 of NC_052502.1, forward strand.
AAATACAGTCAGGATCAAATTTGACCCGGACTGGTAAAATAAAAACCAGCAGCCAAACACACACTAATTGACATGTGAAGATCAAACATCACACGAACATAAAAATTGTTTTGTCAATCTAGCAGAAATTATTTATAGATTCGTTCGGTGCGTGACCAGTCCGGATCAATATAGACATGAGTGTAGTGCAGTTTGCATATTTGTTGTGATGATGATTTTTATGAAATTTTCTTCATACGTCAAAGTTAACAAATTTACAAAATAGACAAAATTAACAGTTATTATTATATAAATAAGCGATCATAGTGACAAATCGATAAAATGTCTGTAAAATAAAAGTTTAGCGATGTTTTATACAGCATATCATAAGCAAGCACAAGCTAAAAAAATTAAAGTTAAACAAAAATTAAAAATAAATAAAATATTTATAAATCAATATGAATGTTGAAAAAATAAAAATAACAAATGATATATTAACAAAGTATATGAAAACCATAAAGTATAGAAATATAATTTTTAACTAGTAACTACAAAGACGGAGTCAGTATATAGAGGTTACTGACTATGCAATATACATACATACATTCATCGAGTCGATAAGTCTTTTGTGTTTGACTACTCTATTTCCAAAATCGTATTTAAAGAGCGTAACATGAAATACTGGCTAAGTTATACGGTCCAATTTACCCGATATTTTCATAAACATTTTCATTCTAATTACTTCACAGAAAAATTAATATAACAATTTTGTTCATAGCGGTTGTAGTATGCAGTCCTAACGAGAGGGGTTAGGTCGGGATGATACCCTCGGGCCTGGAATTCACGAAGAGGACCGTATTTTTTAAGTAATTAAGTTAATTAGTTAAAAATTACAGTTCTTCTGATCACCTATAATTCGATAATTTGTTTAACGTAACACTAAATGGCAAAGTAATGTAATAAGAATCGGTATAACAGTCGCCAACCGAGCCTCATTACGCGTTTCCTTAGCGTTAAGGCCCCACCCTCGTTCACATTATCGAATGTCATCCGATGTTAGAGAACACTCGGCGAATAGCATGCGCGTCAATCGGGAAAATAATAATAATAGTGACATTGACGTGTCCAACCTTAAAATTTACGGCTTCGTTTGCAGTTTTTCATGTGCCAAGCGTGTTGTGCTCGGTGCTTCGATAATGAAGGATGTGTGGTGAGTTGAAATATTCAATTTACAAACAAGTATGCATAGCTTTCTGAAAAATATTCGTAAACCCAGTAAAAGAAGAGCGCGTATGCCGCATAAGCAGCTGGAAATTTTCTAAACAAAAATCGATACAAGATCGCGCGATTTTTCGTCTACTTCTTGATCTTTTTCCTACCTACATACATGAAGAAGTGGATGAAAATTGCTGTAAAGAAAAAAATTTTATTCTAAACAAACTCTTTCTACGTCTTACTTGACGTTATCTGTGGAATAAAGTGAAGATTACCGGCAGTGAGCGTCATAAAGGAGTTGTTCTTATTTCTATGGCAGTTCCATGATATTAAAGAAAATGAACTCAACTATCTGATAAGTTGTCTAACGAAACTATTCACTTCAGGCACGTTTGTGATGCAAATTTTGAAACCCGTCTTACTCCATACAACTTATTGAATGCCTTCTATGCTCGAAAATTAGAAAGAATTTTCCCAAATTTTTGCAACACTTTGAGTATATTTTGAACTTTATCCGTTTCTCTTTCAAGTGGTGAACGTTCGTTTAGTGCTTTAGTAAGGATCAAAATTTTTCATCGATCATGCTCGTCACAGGGTAGGAGTTTCGAACTAACTATACTATGACTAGAGGCAGAATTAGCCAAGAAGTTAGATTTCCAGACTATTATGGACACACACAAATAATTGCAAATTGGGGAATTCTAATCTTATTGTACCACTTTTCTTTATGGAATAATTGAATTTTCTTTTTGGATACCCAGTTCTCATAACAATTTGCATAAAAGCCTCAAAGGTCAAATTCGACCACTTTGGAGGCCAAAATAGTTTACAAAAAAAGCTTTTCAAATAAATGGTGCTCTCAGAGGAGGTGCTTTTTTTGCAAATAAAACACAAAAAAAAGATGAAATGGCAAATATTTCGATTTTATTATTTTGAAAACTTTGGGCATTTAGAGTTCTATTTTTGAGTGTTACGAGGATCGGTAAAAAATTGGATTTATTTTACAGCACGTTTATCCGCACAGTACATTGACTTGACAAATATAATCTAACGGAGTGAAATCAAATTACCAAAGTGAAAAGGGTTTTCCTTGATTAATAGTTTTGGCTTGCTGCCGCGCTTGGCTGTGACTATTTTTGCTTAGACGATTGATATTGACATGAGAAACCAAAACACGACAAAAAATTTAATTTTCCGCAACGAAAGCTTTGCACATAAATTTCCACAATATCAAACATTGACACGATACTAAATTTAAGAAATATATATATTTTGACAGCTGGTTTGTATCATCAATATTACAGCACTTCTGGGTCTGTTTCCATAGCATTAAATATTGAAGATAAATATGGAAAATGTCTTTTTTCGGTTACGATATTGAGATTGTTTTCCTTTTCGTAGCAGTTAACAGGTTACTAAGTCCCGACTGTCATGGGAATGGCTTCAAAGTCTTAGTGTGTGCTTATACCGAGATAGACCTCATCTTTATTCTTTATTTTTTCTTAAATTTTTTACCCGTATTACCTTTAATTATCGATTTCTTACATAAATATGTCAACATACACGCATGTTTGTTAGTAAAACACTAGACTAGATACTAGATCGGCGATAAAACGCAAAGAAATTTACCTATCATTCAAAAAGTAACTCGAATTGTAAGCATTATTGTGCGGCGGTAGGGGTGGTGGTGTTGCATTTTGGGCGTTTACACTCGCCCCACCGGACGTTCCAATAGCGTTCGTTGAGTTGCCCAAACTGCCAATATGATTCGTGGCATTCACATCCAATGACGAGTGATTGACAGCAGCACCAGCCCGTGAAACGACACCTGTTACGGCGCCTGCTGTTGCGGTGGCGCTCTTCAACGAGGTTGTGGGCGCACCACCCAATAAAAATTGTACCGGCGCATGTGCAGGAGCCTCACTGGCGTCCTCACTACCCGACGAATCATCACACAGCGCATTGGAGTTATTGTTTAGGATGCCGCTGCTGCCACCGCTTAAACCCACCGAACTGCGACTATAGCTGTCCAACATACCTGGATAAATGTACAGAAGTTCTGGAACTAACGATCATCACAATCTATATATGGTACAAGCGTTTGTCAAATCATGATTGCAGATGGTTTGTTCTTAAAGCAATAAATGAATGATGCAAATGCAAAAGATTTTAAAATAATTCAAAGCAAAAAGTGCGATTCACACAGGCATCTATTTATGTATGTATGTATGTATGTATGTATATATGAATGTGCGTATGTAAAGCACACCGGTTTTTCGTTTATAGAAATAAAGTTGTATTTTAATGTGTGTTTATAAATATAAATCTATATATGTTTGTAGATATGTAGCGAGCTTATGAGTTGAGTTTAAATGAAGCACTTGAACTTCACTTATTTCCAATGAAATGAATTATTTAAACATAAGCACATTTGTATATATTGTATTTGGTGTATTGGATATATTTGGTGTTATTTGTTAGAACACAGTCTTTTTGGGTTATTTTTAGCACATAGTACGTTTCGTTCCAGTTCTTTAGTGGCACAATTGTTGTTGTTGTTAATTTTATGAAATTGAAATGACTGTTTTGTTCTTTATTGATGAAATATTATTTACTTTGCTTTTTGTACATATGTATGTATGTATGCTGTTAGTTACGCATTGAATACACGCTGAACCATACTAATGAAATTGCGCTGAGTTAGATACAAACGAATATTCATGCCAACACACTCTCATGCAGGCAACACAGGCAGACAAGGACAATATGTAGTATCCATAAATATAAATATGCGCTTCAATTTGCGGTTGAAGCTAGAGTTTAGAGAGACTTTTCAGGATGTGTGCTTACCTGAAATCGTCGTGCATGATTTTTTTGGAATCTTAATTTTATCCTTTAAATTTAAATATATATTTTTTATTTCTTATATAGTTTTTTCTATACAAATTACTTATAGCTTGTCAATTTATTTGAAAGAACACTGGTTTACGTTAAATTTTTTTATACTTTCAATCTTTTTTATTCGATTTTGAGTTATTTTCGGTAAATTTTTTGGTTTTGGTTGTCAGTTTTATGCCAATTTTTTACTTTATAATTTTTATTTATATGATACGTTGAATAATTTTTATTTTTGTTTTATTATTAAGCAAATAGTTTTTTATACAATTTATTTTTCTAGTTTTTAGATTGATTTCAAGGAACAATTTTTCAGGTTTTTAAATATGTATATTTTATTTGTTTTCAATAGATTTATGCTGATTTTTCAATTTATAATTTTTATTTATATTTTAGAAATTTTATATTACTAGGCAAACGATTTTTAAACAATTATTTTTTTTAAATTTATTTGAAACAAAACTTTTTACGTTTTTTACTATATCTTTTTTATTTATTTATTATGTTTTATTTTAATTTTTAATTAATTTAATGCTATTCTCATTTATTTTCAATATATATATTTTCATGTTTATGCTTATTTTTAAATTTATAATGTTTACTTATTTATTATTTTTTTTATTAATTTTTTTTATTATTTGGCAAATACCTTGAAATTATCATTCAGTCGCATTAAATTTTTTATTTAACTATTAAGGAGTTTATTAAAAATTTTAATCTATCAAATATTAAAAATAGTTTGTTGTTTATATATGTATTTCAATTATTATTTATTTTTTAGATTTCGTTAAAAAAATATTTTAATAAAATTTGGAATTAAATGATTTTTATTTTTCATTTAAACTTAAATTATTTTTAACCTTTTAAATATTTGGTATTAATTTAAAAGAAGAAAATTACCAGAATCATCATACAATTAAAAAATAAAATAAATAAATAAATTGTTTCATTGTATAAAATAAATTATTTTTTGGTGTAGTGTAAAAACTTTTTTAGAATTGAATATTTTTTATTTTTTGTATTGCGTAATATTTGATTAATGTATTTTTTTTGAATTCAAAGTTTTTTTTTAATTTGAAGAATTATTTCATTATAATTACATTTTCGTTATAACTACTATATTGATAATTATTATTCACTAATAATCAATTAATAATCAGAAATTATTTAATTTTATTTTAACATAAAATTAATTCAAATTTAATATATTTTTTTTATTTATTGTAATGTATTGTAATTTATTATTCATTAATAATCCATTAATAATCAGAAATTTCCATTAATTTAAATTAAATAAATTTTTATAATTTATTGTATATGTATCATAATTCTTATTTTTTATTCTGTTCGTTGTTTTTTTATTTTTTTTAATTACTTGAAATTGATTAGTAATTATTAAAATTTAAAAAAAAGTAAATATTAATTTTCCCATGATTGTAAAATAATAAGATAAGATTTCATGTTATTTTTCTTAATTTTTCACATTTTGTCATTTATTTGAATGTTTATAAATATAATTTAATATTTTGTATTTTGTTAAAATCGCAGTACTTTAATTTTGCAAAAAAAAATTTTTATATATTTTTTCTTTTAAGGTACAAAACTCACATTATTAGAAAATAAAAAATTTAAAATCGAGCTTTAATGTTACTTGATTAAACTTTAAATTTTGTTGTAATTGTTTTTATGAAACTTATACTTTTTATTTTCATAACGCGCGAATTTGTTTTCATTATTTATTTTTATTATATATTATAGTTTTTATAATTCTAGACTTCTTTTAACTTGAACAAACTCAATTTTTTATTAATTATTGATACTTTATATTTAAATTGTTTTATGATCAAAATTAATTTTTCCATATTTTCTCAAATTTTTAGGAAAATTAAAATGTGAAAAGTATGCATGGTGTGTGTGACGGTGAAATGAAACAAATTCAGATTATTTAAAAAATTTATTATAATTTAAAAATAATCAAATTATATTAACAATTCACTTTTTTATTTAATAATATTTAAAAAAAGACATCTTATGCATTTGATGCATGGGCTCTCTAGAAAAAATCCGTTTACTGCAATTTTCGCTAGAGAATACGGGATTGCATTCACAATTCGAAGACACATTAAACGTGGCTAATAAGTATGGGCATGTATGTATGTTTGTATATACGTAAGTCTACAACATATTTATGTATTGCAGGAGAACTTCATCGCTCTCGCTATAATTACAACTGATTAGATGTTAATCCATTCCGGTGATTTGGACGCTTCAATCTGGTGAATATAAGCGCCAACGGACAATTATGCTGCCGAAAACAGAAAAGTTTCGGTAATTGTCATATGTATTTTAACACGATTTCCACAAATCGACCAAAAACTAACATAAACACTGTAAAAATAAATATGAAAAATGTATATATCTGTGTAGGGTGCGTATGTATTTTATACTTTTTTTGCACACCGAAAATTAAAAATTTGTTGTCGTTTGCCACTGAGAGTTTGTGTTGGTCATGACTCAGGCAATTTCACGCATGTATTGCATAAGAAACGAGAGCATGTGTACATATGTATGTATGTAGAATGCGCGTATATGGCACGCATGTGCAGTCGTTGGCGGTAAAAGGTCAAAGAGAACTTCAAGGCGTGAAAACAAAAACAAAAAATTAGAAGTAAAATTTTCAAATGAATATTATTTTTATATATCTTTTTTGCAATTCATTGCCAACCACTGCCTGTGCGTTACATATAGGTATGTCGATGTATGTGTATTGGCATACATATGTATGATATAAATGCTGTCGTGGGCCTTTTCCATTACGATGATCGATTATTTCTGTTTCGCCGAGTAACAATGAAAACACTGAGATTGCGAAGTAGTTGCCGCATGATATATTAACGAATTATATATACTAGTCAATATTAAGAAGGAACAGCTAAGTAAATAGGGGGAACAAGTTTAACTATATATTATTGTAGGTATATATATGTATGTAACTTCATGGAGTTAAATAAACAGGCAAAAGTAAATCAAAAATAAACAATGACGAAACTTACAACACCGGAAGGGATTAAGCACATTCGTTGTTAACATTAAATAACATAAAATAAAAACTAAAAACAAATTAAATATATATCGAAAATTCATCTAAAAAATAAATGTTATTTATATATAAATAGTAACAATATACTTTTAAAATTAAGCTTATCAATATAAAACGCATGTACAAAATGCGTAGAATTATTTAAAGAGGACTGAAAACACAGGAAGAATATTATTAACGCTAGTTTTGTGGGGAAAACAATATAGGTAAATTATGCAGCTTTTTAAACATAAACAATTGGTAGATAACAATTAAATGTGTCTGTTTATAGTTTACTTATTTCACAACTGCATATAATATGTCAAAAATCATACAGAAAATTGTATTAAAAAATATGTAAAACTAAGAAAAAAACTATTACGCTGCAAATATGTGAGTGTATGTGTAGAGACTGCCGTGTGTATATGCGCTAACAGCTATTGTGTACATTAAGTATTTGCGCCAATAAGTATTTCTTTCATTCTACTCCGTTTTTTTTTTTGAACATTCGTAAATTTAATTTTTTTTAATATTCGTAAAAACCTTGTGTGTGGTAAACGAGACTGGTTGACTTTAAGTGCGTCATCGTTGTGCGCAATTAAAAATTTCATTGCTTATACGTGTATAATTTTCAGCTGATTATTGCTTATTGTTTATAGCTGTTTTAACAATAACAAAAAAATCATTTGGCAAGTGTTAAGCACAACTCAAAAGCTTAATAGTACTTTTACGTTCGGAAATATTGCATATTCTTTGATTTTGTTTGCAATTTCGTTAACGTTCAATTTGAATTCATTTGGCGTGGCACTAGTTTGGCTTTGTTCAATTTACGACAAGTGTATGAAATTATCACTATTTTCCGTTATACTTTTCCGCACACTTTCATTAAGCACCTAAAATAGCAGCCCAGCAATTTATAAAGAAAAACTACCTAGACATAAATATCTATTAAACTACAACACTAGCGTTGTGAATGCGCAAGGCAAGGCGTGTGCGTGTAAATAATTCCAAAAATTTGAAAGTAATATTTTTACCACAAATTGTAATATGCATAATTTTGTTTATATGTATGTATCCTGTGAAATTCAGAATCATTTCTACATGCTCCACCACGCCTGTTTTGTTTATAATAATTTTATACATTTGACACCTGTTTGGTCATGCAAAAAAAGCAACGCAAACACGTTGCCTTGTTCTGTATTATTTTAATACATACATAAATAACTATGTACATATAAGCGTTCCCACTGTGTGGTATAAATCATGAACGGGTTATTGGCAACTTAAAACCTAATTTGGTATGGAATTTCTAGGAAGACCACAAATGGTAAACATAACTGTCTTCAAACATTTCCATTTTCGGCATTTTTTAAGTGACTCAAATTGTTGTTTGACAGAAATTAAAAAAAAAATTGCATATGGAAACATTTACATATATGTATTAGTGAAAACGGCATATGAGTGATAGAATTCACTTGTTTCCTTATAATTTCAGTTTTGTGTTTGTTGTTTTTTTCACTATTGCCTCTGTATTAATTTCAAGTTGAAAATATTGTATCGTCTTGAAAGTAAAATGCAAAAAATATATAAATATATACATATGTACGTGAAATACATTTATTGCCAGTGCTTCCTTTTTTAGAAAACTTAATAAAAACTAATAACACATTTTTTAATCAGCTGTTTTTAGATTTCAGTAAATAACAATAATACAAAATCTCAAATTTTCATATTAAAATCACACTTTTCAAAGAATTTGGAATAATATGAATCACTTTTTATTAACTTCTACCAAAATTTTAAAAATTATTATTTTACAATATAGTTTTTCATACCCAAATCGAAGGAATATCTTTTCCAAGTACATTGAAGTATTTTCGGAATTATGTGTAGGTTCTTTTGTTCATTCTAGATGAACGATGAATATTTCTGAGATTTTTTTAAGTTCTCAAATTACTATTTGCAAATTATGCAAATAATAACGAAAAAGTAGATTGAAATTTAACGAAATGCAGACGAATGTTTGATTTATACATCTAGAGCCGAATTTCAAGGACATTTTTGAGACGAGAAACTTGAAAACATGCTAAAACCAAAAACTTAGAAGAGGGAGCACTTAATATGCAACTAAATACTGCAACATTTTTCTTTATTGGCGTAGACACCGCTTACGCCGTTTTAACAAAATTAGTAACAAAAAATAAAAATAATTACAAAAATAAGCAAAAGTCTTCAAAAAAAATTTTTGTTAACTAGAATTTTAATTCTTGATTAAAGAAAAAAGTTTTGCTGCAATCAAAATTTTTTGTATTACAAATTTTTTACTCGAAAAATTGACACACTCCTGCCTTTTGCTTCATATAATAAATGCTTTAAAACTGCTCAAATACATTTTTTAAATAAACTTTTATATAAAAACAACTATTTATTTAAAATAGTGGCTTTATAAAAAATATATGTATGTACTATATGTATATACCTAAGCTATATTTTATATAAACGCTAACTTAAGCCCAATATCTGCCTATTTATTATCATTAACTCCATATGGTATACTGTCATTGCTGCTGCTAGCTTTTCCATCAAATTGAGCAACTAACTACTATGCTTATTATTAAATAACTTTTTCTCTTAAGGCACTACTCTTTTCACTAGCACTAACCTCTACTAGCGCTATATTCTTTCTCTGACTTATCTAGCACCAAACTACAGCTTTTTAGGCTTAAATAACTAAATGAGGCATTTTATGACAAAAACAATTTAACCAAAAAGTACAAGCTAATGTGAAAAAATCTCATATATATATATATATGTATATACTTTATATGTAAAATTGTTCGCTAGTTTACGTTGTGAAACACGCTTGCCGCTATGCTTCGAGATTAAGTTAATGTGGCAAATCTAATGGCGCTCATAATATTGCTTAATGTGTATATTTGTTGGATATACGCTTACTCTATAGCGCTCGTATGTGCAAAATCCACTAATTTACATATGGACTGTAGGCGTATGTGTGTTTTAGATATTGCGCTGCCAATTCAATTTTTGGAAAATATTCATGTATGTAGACTTCTTTTGCTTTGCTTTTGAGCTACATACATGTTTCTTTATTGTTTTTTTGCTTGTGTGATGAAGTGCCACGCCTCATCAGCTGCATCATTCAGTCGAGAACAAATTGAAGTGGTCAAAATTGGGCTTACCTTGCACAGATTCATCGTCTAAATCATCGCTGCTGCTCGTTATGCGGCCTAAAATATCATGAAATTTAATTAAAATTATTCCGAAGCAATTTCGTATAATGTGCACGCATAAGATTTGCTCTAAAAATTACCTCGTGAACCCTTATTGGAGCTAACACTGCTACCGCCATTGCGATTGTATAACACATTCTCCAGATACTGTAAACCATTATTGTTGACAATATTAAAGCCCAGACAATTCTCAATTTGTTTCCAACGATGCAGACGTTCTTGCAACTCGTTCGTCACCTCGCTGAGCGAATTGCGCGCCTCCACAATGGAGCGATCGACATCGTCAATACTTTTGCCATGCGTCGACACGAATGCACCAACTAAGCTTGAACGTTTCTTACGCAACTTCTCACAGGCTTCCCGCGCTGATTGCAATTGCTTTTCGGCTGAAACACGTTTCTTCAAATGATTCTTGCTTTCCAATTCGTAGGTGTATTGCAGCCAGGATTGTAGTTGTGGTGGCGGTGTCCAGCAGTTATCCACCAATTCGATTTCGGCGCGTGACAGTTCAGTACGTAATATTTCGATTTCCTTTTTCAACTTTTGCACCTCCAGATCAGAGCTGGATGATGAAAGTGTGGGAGCCTCTTTAAGTCGACGTTCCAAATCCATTTTCTCGGTAGCAACATTTTCTTGCTCCATGCGCGCACGTTCCAATTCCTGTAGAGAGGGGGAAAACAGCAGAAATTTAGAGAACATTGAGCTTAAATTTTTATAGAATGAGTCTTAACCTCAAAGTATTCAATTTGTAAGAGAAAAATTTATAAGAAGTGAATTGAATTAATACTTAAAAAGTAATAATTAAATAATATTAGTCGTTAATTGACATTTACACAACTGATGTGGATTGTAATCGATTATGAATACGATTTTTTAATAATTTCAGCCATCGAAGCTCGCAATAAGGCTTTTGAAAAATTAATTATTGCTAAACAACACGCAATTTGGTAACAACTATTTACTATTACAGTCACTAAATAATTATAATAATTAAAGTATTAACACATTAGTCGTACAATTTCGGTTAAATATTGGCAAGTTACCGATATTTTATATGAATGCGCCTAATTGTATGCACCATTCAATTTTTTGTTTCGAAATATTAAAAAAAAAATATTTCTACCGTGAAATTACTAAATCGGTTTTTTTCTCACAATTGGATTTATTCAGCTTTATGCCCAAGCTGGTTTTCTTTTCGCAGAATGCTGCCCTCTAACCTGAAAAGCTTGCACAATTTTCTGCCTTTTTTACAGTTTAAGGGTCTGATGCGTATTTTTCGATTTTGATAGTTATTTTTTTAAATCAAGTTTTACTACTAATTATAATGAATCGATCAGTTTTGTTAAGTTTAATAATGGATATTGCAAATGTTGGTTGGCATTTTTTCTTCTTTTGTCATGTAAAAAATGGAACATTTATATAATGTTGCCATATATTGAGCCAACATTTTCAACGAGAAAAGAAAATGCTATTAGCTTAATATAAAAACTAGGTTTCGAAAAAGTTTTGCCTACATTTAGGCAGTTATAGCGAAATACAATAATAATCTAGGGACTGAGAAACAGACAAAATTTTGGCGCACGGCTGCAAGAAGAAACAGTTAAACTTAATCCTCCAATATTGAGTTTAAACCCCTAATCGAAACAACGATTCCCTTCGCATGCTTATGATCGCCAATATATGTATGATTACGCACCTTTTGCATCTCTTGTAAACTCTGCTCGGCGCGCTGCAACCCCTCCATGTCTTGAGCCATACGTCGTAAATGTCTTTTAGCATTCTTATTCTGTTGATATGCATACCAACAACCAATAATTGCACTGAGTAATAGCGTCACTAAAATGTAATCCTTCCAGCGTGTGCCGGTCTCTGCAAAAGCATACAAGTTGAATAAATAAATGTTAGTGTTATTGATAGAAAAATGTTTTTATATGTTTGGCATACCACGCGGCGGTCCGAATAGCACAACGTCCATCGCCTTGAGCGCAATTTTCTGCTTATGAATGGGATCCTTTATGCCCAGCACATTGCCCACATAGTGCATATTATTTACTGCCAATCTGTAAATAAAGCGAAAGGCAACGAAACGTTCAGCGTGTCAGAATACACTAAATTGCGAGAAGTTTATAGTCAAATTATTATTATTTTTTTTTTTAGTGAAATGAGCAGATTTGAAGGCCAAACTTACGAATAGTAAAGCTTTTTTAATTTTCTATTTTTGTTTTTATATTCCGTTTTTGTTGCTTTTCGCTCACTGCCGCTTTGCGAATAATGCTACATAAACTGCAAAAACGTTAACTGTAAGTTTATTAACTTCACACAAAAATAATTCCAATGATTCAGCATGCTATCCACTTACACATTCGCAGATACATTTAAACATATGTCGGTTTGTATATATTTATAAACAAAAATCTATTTGGTTTCGCACAATAACCCATTAAGTGGGCGCCCACTTTTTCACTGTGCATGCCTCGGTAGTTGTTGGTTTAATTGCATGTTCCAACCAATACTACTACACCATTGTCACAAAGTTGCACATACATATGTACGTACACGAAATACAAAAATTAAGCTTACAAAAAAGTCTCACCGCTATATAATTGCCGCTTTTTTATTGTTATTAGTGAAAAATCATTGCCTCCTCGTTGCTTACCTTTATTATTCTATGACAATTTGATGCCTTTTATTATTGCCGTTATATTTGTGGCGTTCCAATTGTGGAACACCCGACAATCACTCCCCCATTAGTTCCCCCTAGTGGCTTATTTTTAGTTATTTTTTTATTTTGTGGGTATACATATTTAATTTGAAAGTTGCAAAAAAGTTTACAATCTACACTATATATGTATTTTCGAATATTATTCTAGAGTTCTAGTGGTCCTAATGTTGTTGAAATAATGGGCAATGTTATTTTAATTTTAATGTAATGGTATCTTATAATTAATTTTTTTTCATATAAGGTAATTAATCGTATGCCGTAACTAATATATTTTTCTATATTATATAAATATTTGTTGACATATGTATTATTTTTATTTTTTCATGTTATATTTTTCATATTAGATAATAATCGTAATTATCTTTTTTTTCAAATTTGGTAATTAATATCAAACAGTATATTCTAACAGAGTAGCCATTCCGGCTGCTGCAGCGTGTAACTTCAAAAATATTGAATTTTTTCTTTTAGCATCTTACTGCGCATATTTAAAGTATGTAGAAATATACTTTTCTTTTAGGTTGTCATACTAGGTATGTGTTTTCTTTTAATAAAAAAACTTATTTTTGAAAAATCATGAATTATTTTAATATTATAAAGTTTTTCTGCATATAAATTATTCTATTACAAGTTAACGTCAACAATACAAATATTAAATCGTATCAAATTAGGCTCAAGTGATTTTCCCACAGACCAAATTAAGCTCAAACCTTTATTAGCTATTTGAGTTAAAGATGAAATAGATAAGCGCAAAATATTAATTGGCGTTGTCATGCGCAGATAGTTAAAATGACAATTATTTACAAATTTGTAATAATTTAATGGAGTTTTCTATAATACATCAAGATTGAAATTCAAGAAAAAGTCAAAGAAGTCTCTATATTCAAATCAAAGAAATTATACTCAATAAAACAACTGTTCATTCATCATTTAATTTTCTAAAAACAACAATAAAAACTTCATTATAAATTATGTCATATTTTTGCTGATAAACGCTTAATAAAAACGGATGACTTCTAATCAGCCTATTTTAACATATAAATAGCATTTATATAGACAGAGCAACTTAGGCATGCAAATAAGATTAAGATTATTAAAATCGTAATCGCTTTTTATGCTGCGAGCAAAATTCATTTGAATTCGTAATAAAGCATGAATTTGTTAGATTTTGTCTGAAACGTTATAACCGTATGAACTAATGCAAGTGAAATGGGAATAATAATTCATAACAATTTCGTAACCTGATATGTAATTTAGTAGAACTTTATATTGAGCTATATGGTTTTACTGTTTAATGTCATAAACCACATGAGTATAAGAAACATAAATTAATTTTTGAAGCAGTAGGCTAGTGGGTTGAGTGAGTGACTACTACGAAGAGGATCGTTTCGTCAGATTGAACAAAGTTTGAAACTAATGTTTTAATGTCAAACACGCTTAAGGAAGAAGTAACAGAAAACGTTTAAAAAAAATCGATTTTTTATTGTATTGATCGATAGGTATATGCTCTAAGAAAAGTATTACAAAATTCCAAAAGCATCTGCTTTTCTCTAAGCCATGTTTTCCAAATTGCTGTAAGCCATTGCGGAAGAAGTAATAAACCGATTTCTCTATTTAGACTTTATTTAAAAAGGCATACAAAACTACTGCAGTTAGAATAAGGACTTAAAGAAAATTTTATTTTTATTAGTATGTAGCATTTTTAATGCGAAAAAAGCGAACATTTTTGCTAAAAAGGCCAATTTTTTGAACCCTTAGTTTTATGGTTAATGTTCGAATTTCCTGATGATCGTAGCCTAAAAAAAAACGCACTCGAGTGAAATAATGTTTGATTTTATGACCAATTCTGATGTCAGTAGAAACACGACTTACGATAACCTCCTAAAATAAATTAACTCTTTTTTTTAATTTTTTTTATTCTTTAAACTTTGTTCTAAATATGGAAAATAGCAGTTATCACTTTAAATCGCCGCCCAAAATTATTAAATAAAAAAATTATCAGAAAACGATGGGGGGGTTAAGATTTTATTATTATTTGAATATTTTTTTTTTTTGGTTTTTTATTTCCGGATAATTTCCAGCCGAGTTAACACCGCAAAGCGTTTTTTTCTCAAGACGTTCGAATAAAAGTACTCAATCCATATTTAAGAAATAAATTCGCAAAAAGTCTTTTTTACGTTACCCTCCCTCAAGTAGGCAATGAAAAATCTGCCAGTATATTTCCGACACAAAAAATCGTCTCAGAGAATCCATTAGTTATGCTAATATATAATTAATGCCACTAAACTGTTGCTACGCGCAAACAATAATATAATATGTTATTATACATACATATGTGTGTATGTGTGCATATAAATTTATAATATAATTTTTTTATATAAATAATGCAATCTCTCCGCCGTTACTTGATAGGCATAACAACTTTGTGGAAGAATGAGCAATGTTTGCAATAATTTCTTTTCTTTTTATTAAAAATTCTGCCTAAACAAAAAGTGTGACGTGCTGGAAAAAAACTGCCACGGAAATTTCGCAAGTTCGTGCGCTTTTTACAGACAGACAGATTTTTTTTAATTTTGATTTTTTATTGTTAAAAGTTTTGTATGTATGTAGGTGAGTGCAAATTTGGCATACTTCCCTCTTTATTAGCTACAAATTTGAGTATGATTTATAGTGCATATTTGCTTAGCAATTTTTTTTATTTAAGTGCTATTTTATTTGGATTTTTTTGTTTGCCTTTTTTCTGCATTTAAAATACTTTTGAACTCGTAAAAAAAAATCAAATGGCTTACCTTGGCAATGTAGCACCGGTCACTTTATGCAAACGAAATAGTTCGACATATTGTGGTAGTTGCACTGATTGCGCCAACCAGTCTGAAGTTTGCTCCATGGTCCAGTTATGCACCTGAAAAATATACAAAATAATAACAGTATAATTAGAATTAATGTAAGAAACTTTTCGTTAAAGGAGCAACCAACCTCCGAACGTAGCCACGCCTCCCACAGTTCCTTCACGGAAATGTGCATATCATCGTTAAAATGGAACGCTTTCTGACGTTTCTCATAACCGGAGTCGTATTTGAGTTCTTCGCGTAAAAACTAAAGAAACCAACGAGATTGTTATGGGTACAATACAGCACAGAAGTTAAGCCAATTAGTTACAGAACTTATTACCAATGACCATAGTGTAATAATAAAAGAGTTTTTTTCAGCTTTCGTTTTTTGTTTACTTACGTCGTCCGATTCGCTCAAATCGATATTGCCATTGTCGTCATCATCGAGCTGACGATGCAGCGTACGTATAGCCTCCATACCCAAACGATCCTGCACATTGCCACTATAACAATCCAAATCGTCTGCATGGCAAGCACCATCCGCCGAACCACTGCCCAGTGAACCTGTGTCATTTTGTATGGATAAAAATACAAAAAAATGGGGAAATATTAATAAAATTATAGTGTGACATGCTCATTCCAAGTGGGATATTTTTACGCAAGTCCAATAACTTGCAAACACACAGGCACGCACACATAATTAGAATCAAGCACACATGTGCGTGTGTGAATACACACATAATAATAATTAAATGCAGAGAGATAAATATTTATTGTATCAAAGCCTGGCGAAGGCAAATAATTGAGATAGTGCCGTTTGGCAGCCAGTTGGCAGAAAACACAAGACACTGTTGGAATTTTACAAGCTTGCGCGCATCTTTAGCAAATAATAAAAAAGCCAACGCTTAATTGTGATATTTCGCGTATATGTACAAATGTGTGTTAATAATGTTATTTTTGTTTGTTTGCTTGCTCCTTTTATTTGCCGACAAGTGCGTAAGCAAATCATAAATAAGAATTTGGCTTATTCAAATTGTTGCAGATAAGCAAAAAAAGGAGCGCGGGAGTCACCTGCGGTTAAGCAGTATTAATTTCCTTTGGTAAAATTTTTGCTTGTAGGTGTGCGTATGGGTGTGTAGCAGCGATAATTAGCAATAGTTGGGTTGTTCGTACGTTAATAGAAAGTAGGTTCGATGCGTTGTGGTTTCAAAAGCGAACAGATTTTTGTTCAGCATTTTTCTAACAAACCATAAAAAATAGGTTGGAACATAAGTGCGTTATATTGTAGATGTTGACCCGACCAGCGTGCACTGGTGACAAAAAAAAACTTATTGCTTCCACGCCTTTAACAAGAAAAATGGCCTGGCCACAACCGTTATCAAAAATATATATTTCTATTACTTTTAATGATCGCTATTTTTATCGAAACGTAGTTTGGCAATTAATTGACACTAAAGCCTGCTATCTCAATTAATGATGCATTGTGTGATGGGAGTGCACATTTGTTTATGCTTTATTGAAGTCAGATTTTTTTGTAATTACTTTGCAAAGTAAGGTGGGGACAAATTTCAAGTCATTATCAGTGATTGATACGCGCAAAATTTAATATTTCCGTTATTATAATTAAATATAAAAATATTAAATAAAAATTAAAAAAAATTTTAGAATTTTTATTTTTTTTACATTTATTTTTAATTATTTTTACACAAAATTTTTATTACTTAAATTTGAATTGCACTTTTCAAAAACATCCAAAAATTTTTCCAATAACCTTTTTCTAACACTTTATCTTTGATTTTTTATACCGGTTATCACTTCCACTTTTATTTCCATTATTTAATAGAAAAGTCCAATAATTGACTGCAGCATATTTATATAGAGCATACAAAAGCTGTTTCGAAGGTTTCAGTTCCATTTTAAAATGTCATTTGATCGGGGAAGTTTCTTATATATCACGCACAGGTGGCATGCCAGAACATCAGGCAGTAAGAAAAGGGCGCAACTCAAAACAAAAATTATAAAAACTAAACTGTTGCGTCAATCGCAGCAATTTATCGGTAAAAATCGTTTGGCTTATGCATTTCGCACCTTAAAGGTTATATTTATAATTAAATCAGTTTCATGAATCAAAGCAAGATATTATTGGATTTACTTTTTCTTGTTTTTGCAAATGCATGTAATTAATCTTTAACGAGCTAATTCTTTTGAGCATTACGTCACATTTACCGGATTATCATTTTTTTTTGGGAAATAATTAATCGATGTAAATGATAAAATATAGTGCTGTCAAAATTTGAAGCACTTTGTGAAGGCATGCTGCCGCTTTAAAAATAACTTGAAAAAGGAAATTAAAACAAAAGCATGAGTAAAAAAAATTAAATACGTACAGAGCTACATTCACAACTTTCAACTTTCGCATTAGTAACTAAGTACAGCACATTCACTCATTGTGACTGTGTGTATATGCAAAAATATTGTTTCTTAGTAGATAAGATCAAGCCGATCAACAAATTCGTCATTCACTTCCGACATTTACATTAGCGTATGCATGTATGTTTGTGTGTACTTACTGAATTCATTGCTGACAGCCTGCGACATTGCTTCGCTTAGCAGATTATACGAATTGCGATGCTCCATGTGGCCACTGCCAGACGGCGATGGATGGTATAAAGCGTGTGTGGCAGCCGTTGGCGCTGCGGGCGCCGGCACAACGCTGTTACTGCCGCCACCACCGCCAGTGCCGCCTTGATGATGCGCCGCCGTGGGAAGATGATGCTGTTGCTGTTGTTGGTGTTGATGCTGCTGCTGCTCGGCATTGTAGCGATTGGCGGCTATTGTGCCCATAGTGTCGCTGGGTGGGCCGCCACTTTCGACTACATGACATTTTTGCGACGTCACTGCCAAGAAGAGCAGCGCATAGAGCAACAGTTTGCGTTGCATGGTGTATCGTACGCTGCCGCTAGGTGTGCAGTTCAAGTGTATTATGGGTGTTTGCTTGTGAGTTGTGTGTTATTTTGCGCAAACAACAACGACAACAACAACAACTTCGGCAAACAAATATTGATAACAATAAATATTTGAATAGAATGCTAATTTAATGGAACGAGATGACAACGTCTACCTGTAAAGATAAAGAAAAATACAAATAAAATATATACATACATATGTATTTTAGATAGTACTTGTAAAGACAATTAAAAAATTGCAATAAAATTGAAATTTTGCTAAATGACAAATAGGCTGACACTGACTCCGTACATTTGGCGACCAGTTGACCTTTATGCCGTTGGTCGTTCGCCGTGCTCTGACTTGTGTTGCGCGTGATTTTGTTTGTTTCTCCTGCTAACAGCAGCTTAGAGCGTGCTTTAATAGCGTAGACTTGCACTGAATGCTATAACGCTATAAGCAGCGCGCGTTCGCCTGCTGTTAGTTTGAAGTTCACAAAAACAAAAATATCCACAAATTATTGCATTTATTCAGATGCAATATTTGCTTGTTTTTTAATGCGTGAAGTTCAAATCCGAAAACACATAATTGAACAAAAAAGCACAAAGAAAATCCATAAAACTGATTTAAACCACAAATTGTTCCGTATTCACTCGGCGGCGAACGTTCGACTGTCTTGTTTGTTATCTGCTGACTGACGGTGTACTGCGAGCAGCCGGTACGTCGTCGTATATGCACGCGCACGAATATTGCAAGAAACACAGAGAAGATACAAACAAAATTAATTTCCAAAGATACCTGTACTTATTCCAATATTTACACACTTTTGCATGTATTACACATTTATATTAAATACATACATATGTATGTATATATGACTGTGTACAAACAGTTGCTTACAATATTCGTAACCCAAAAGTGAGTGCAAGCATACAATAGTTTGTATGTAAGTTTAATTTGTTTTATATATGAACAAGCTATAACAATTGATACGAGTATGAATTTGGAGAATTCGAGCTGCCGCTATTGACGAAGCGTTCGTGCTTGAGCGCTAGAAAAAGCTAAGCTCTGAATATATGTGCATATGTAAATGTATTCGGAATCGACATCTCATGAGTTGCCAAGTACACGCTTCAAACAACAGTTTTCAAAGCAATCAATCCCCCTC
Source organism: Bactrocera tryoni (assembly GCF_016617805.1). Lineage (NCBI taxonomy): Eukaryota > Metazoa > Arthropoda > Insecta > Diptera > Tephritidae > Bactrocera > Bactrocera tryoni. The sequence continues at coordinate 44,927,453 of NC_052502.1, forward strand.
TGTAAAAGCCCCCACCTTATTTATGTAAACGTTAAGCGCAAATTCTCAAAGAGAGCTTTGCATTTACATATATACACATACAAATATATATATCTTTATATATATAAATGGGATTTAGGTATGTATGTATGCGTGTATATATGCATTATTTACATATATTAATTAGGCAGTCGAACTTAAATTGTAACGAAACATTGTTTCGTGATTTTCGTATTCAAAAATTATGAATACTACAATTATTCATTATTAATACATATGTATGTATGTACATATATGGTTGTTGTATATAATATAATTTTAAAGTATGAACAAAGAAATACCCATACAATTATACAAAACAGTTTAACATAAAAATATAATTTTAAAAATGCATCAGATGCTGCAGGAATTTTACCGGTTTTTTATTTCGCAAATACATTTATTATAACTTATCGATAAAAGGAGCACATGACATGCGAAAAGTGGGAATACCCGAGCTTTCAATTAGAGGAGTAAATTACAGAAGGATTTTTTATGTTTGAGATATTATATGAATCATTCATTCATTCAAATATGGAACTTTATAACTGAATTCAAACTTGAAATCAATGGAAGTAAAGAATTTCCAATTTAGTTGTGTCTTACGTACTATAAATCACCTTATATCACAGAATTTGCAGCATTGGAAACCTAGCACTAGATAAATCATATATATGTAGAAAGATCGAATTCATTTTGAATTCGTAAACCGCATGGTCGCGGTGAAGTTAAGATGGAAAGGTTCAGAAAAGTTGTCATCGGCCTCATCCAACAGTAGGCCCAGCAAACGTGCTGAGAGAGGAGTTCAATATGTTCCTTAACTGGGAGAATGCGGGTTTCACTGTGCAGATGTTCAATGGGAGACATCAAGAGGCACCCCGTTGTAGTCCGGAGTGTAGAATTCTAACATGTCTGTAGCTTTCTCGTCTGCGTTTCACTGCATCCATGCAAACATATTAGTGCGGACCGGCCAGCCGATTGCCTTGTATGTTGCCAGCAACGTTTCTTTAGCTTTTTCCCCATGTGCTGCCGGCTATCGCGGTCGTGTGAGGAGTGAAGGAGCACAAGCTGTCGAATGTCACACCTAAAATCTTAGGGCTTTTGACAGTCGGGATTTCAACGCCATCGACAGCAATATTATGATCAAGGAGAGTGTTAGGTTACGTGCAGCGAGGAAGCGATTCCATTCCCGACGTCATTATCGTGCAATCATCGGCGTATGAGGTGGTTCTCTGACCCTCTGGTTGTTGAGAGAGTTTCGAGATGTTGAAGAGATGTCGACCACTCAGGTAGTTCATATGTAGTCTACCTTTTCAACCCTCGCTGGGTTGTTTTTAGTTGAGACCATGAACTATTACCTTGGGTTTCGAAGGTTTCAGTAGTGGGACCACTCTTCCTATCACATCCGAGTTTTTGAAGAGTGATCAGCGACAGGTTGAGGACCTTGTTGAGGAAGCTTACTCCCGTCGAGGTGCTTTAGCATCAGCATATTAATTCTATGAGGGTCAATGGATTTGGACGATTTTGCCTTATTGACAACACTCAGAACCTCCTCATCGGTGAAGAAAAGTGGTTTGCAATCTTTTAGCATTTTGCGCAGCCGACAGGTAACTCGTCGTTTGGCTTTGTCTACCGAGAGGTACAGTGTAAATTGCCGGCTAAAATAGCTCGGGTTCGAAGAGGCATAGCCATTAAATTGGACAGACAAAGCATTGACAGTAGTCTAAAGTTTACTCACACCGGTTGCAAGACTTCATTATTCTATTCATTTTGCCCACTTGTGTTAACTTGCTATTTGCCGAATCTCCAAATTGAGATCCTTTATTTGGGGATCATTGAGATCAGCATGACGTAAGGTGTCGAGCTCTCCTGCAGGGCTGAAGCGAGCGATAGCATCTGCGATCACCTTGCGGAATTGACGTTCGCCAACGGTTACGTCCGTAGAAAAGTGGTAGCGTGTTAAAGGTGCTCTAGGTAAATTCTGTGATGCATAAGCTTTATTAAAGTTAACGAAGGTATGGTTGTTCACAGAATTAAGACGGGAGGTTTTTTGATCGAAATAACTATGGACAGATGGTCTGATACGAAAGTTAGCGTAGGTCGCCAGGTTATGCTAAAAAAAAATTCTTCCGGGCCGAGTGGACTCAATGCCAGCATGAGTCATGAGGAAACGGAGCAACCCTGCTGCAAGACGTTGCTCCAGTGATGAAAAACTTAATCAAAAACTTACCGACTGTTGTGAGAATTGGTGCCTATTGATCATAAATACAGTTATAAATCGGCAAGGTGCCAATTTCAAATTTGTGAGACGGTTAATATCAGTTCTACTCTAGGTCAGAAAGATCTCCGAATCGGATATAAATTCCTATCCATTCAGCTTACGTGAGCTGAGACAAACATTATTGTTAATATATGTACATACTTAATAGAGCACATTAATTCCTGTGTTGTCGCAAAGTGGAAAAATACAAATACCGATATTCATTAGCAAATTTAAAAAACGTAAAAAAATATTTTCTGTGGAAGTATCTACGTTAATAGTTGTAATAGAATCAAACATCAATCAATTAATACATAATATAAATTGTACATATTTTTGCTAAAGTGATATTTTCACATATTTACATACATATGTATGTATGTATGTATGTAGTGTCTACATATAATTTAACCGCCAAAGCACTCATCATGATTTGCTGCTTCGAAAACAAAACACAAAAAAAGTATTTCCAAGGCGATAAAAAACGCAAAATTCAAAGTAAACACAAAATTTGAATTCTATTTTTTCACACTTATTCCAATGTTATCACTCCTCAAAGCTACGAATGCTTACCAATGCTGACTGCTGCTTTTCGACTGCTGTTTGCGGTTAAAAAAAAACAAACAACATAAAACAAAAAGAAGCAATCGGAATACCAACCAACCATAGCCAATTGAGGATTAACATAGTGTGGTTAGAGAACACGTCATTATTTGCTTATACAATTGGCGAAAAACTCAAATTAAAAGAATGGATAAGCAGCTATATTGGGCAATGCATAAATTTATAGCAGCAACAGTACATATAAGTACATATACACTTTTACAAATTTGCACCCACTTTCGAAGTTCAAACTCATATTTAAATGTATCGTTCTTGAATACATTGTTATAACGGTATACAATTTTGCGTGGTTACTTTCTAAATTTACGTTTTATCGTCTCGCTAAAATGTTAATAGAAAATTTCCTAAATGTGTTAGTTTTAGACATTTATGTATGTATATTTTACTACGACATAACATATTAAACGTAATACTTCAACCAACAACATGAAAACATGATATACATATACCATATGCGTATTTTTATATGTTAACAAATATCTAAACTTGTTAACTTCAGGGGAGAGATGCAGAGGAGGTCATGTCGAAAAGGGTTAAGTGCCAATTGACTGGCGGCATTATTTGCTAGATACGTAAATGTTTTGTATGTACATACGTCTACACACGCAAACAAATATTTATATGAAAATATTCACGTTAGAAATGCCATAACTGGAACTTGAACCTGACCATCAATACGTATTGAGTCAAGTTTCCGTTTTTAACTTTTTCCTCGGTTTTTTTTTTTTTATAAATAAATAAATTCGGGCCCTACTAGAATGGAATAAAAACATTATTCAAAATAATATATGGAGATATTAAAACTGTCAAGATTAAATTATATATCTGTTCTTGTTGCCTCCCAATAAAACTGTAATAACTGACTTATACACAGCTCAGCGATATAAAGTAGACGGGTGCGGATGAATTGTTACAAATAATAAAACAGATTAGCCGTCCAATGCATTATCACTTTTAAGCTTTTTCTTTAAATGCTATCACTCAATCAACGTCTTGATATGCATATTGTATAGATTTGCAACACATCAGTCTGGAATCTGTAAACAAATGCATTTTTGCATTGGTTTGGATAGTAATTCCTTTTTTTTTAATATGTATACATTGATCACTGTTTGCATGTAGATCATTCACAGTCTCCGATGCCTCGCTTACACCACACACATATGCCTTTAATTATTTATTGCTTCTTTTCGGCTACTTCATTGTACGGCATCGTTGCATCTTGTATCATTATACAAGCGGCTAGGCAATAATTAAACAACACAAATCACACGCTGCTGCCACTGCCACTGCCAATGCTATTGTCATGTGTACGCCAGCGCTGGCTAGCTAGCCGTTTGTGTCAACGCTAGCGCTGGCATTTACCTTCGTCGTCACTAGCTGGCTAACTCGTCATTTTGTAAAACTTCTGATTTTCTTACAATATTAATTTTTAACACTTTTTAACTCTTTACCAAGGGCACATCCTTTTGTACTTCTCCTACCAACGTAAAACACAATCAATTTTTAAGTAATTTTCCACTTTTTATTACGAATTCTGTCCTATAAAAGGTCTATGATCAAGAAATTAAATATTTTCCGTTTTCTTCCCGTTCAACTAAATAATGACACGAACGAATAAGTTTTCAAGCTCACGTTTGGGTGCATGTGTGAAAAGATTGTGATCGTTGCCATACCAAGGCAAATATAAAATCAACTTTATTTCTTTTTTCCACAAAATATTACACATAATTAATATCCTCCATAACAATGCATAATAACCTATCTAAATAAACCTCATTCACTAAAAAATGTTTCAAAAAATTTACATAATTGAATAAAACGCTAAAACCTAGAAATCTATTTGGGCGATACTTGCGCTATTCAGTTTTTGATCTGGTGGCTCTCAATCAGCTGACGAACGTAATTGGAGTACGATTAGCAAATGAAAACAAAAACGGCGAAAACGAATGGGGTGATAAGATAGCTGATGGGGTAATAGGGTTGCCGAAACTCTAAATAAATTTCCCAATTAATATTCTATTTAATTTCGATGAATATAAAAAAAAAAAAATCATTTTAGAAAATTACTTTTATGAATGATTACAGTTTTCCAAAGTACACACTTTTCGCACTTTCATATACGATGGAAGAAAAAAATTTTAGTTTCGTTTATTATTTATTGATATATGTATAGAAAATATTTATTGAACAGTTGCTCTGCGATCACAATGTTTACATTTTTCTGCTTATGACTTAAATGAAATATATCCCAAAGGCGTTTTTACTCTTAATTTTCAAGTGGTAAGCCATTACTGATATTTAAAAGGCTTTTGCTTTCATCGAGACGTTGTGGTCCTGTGCCAATCCTTGTATGAATTACATATTTAAAAAGATTCTTATCATTTTTAGGTAAAGTACCATTATTGTAGAAGGCGTCGATCTAAAAAAATATATTATATTTAAAAAAAAAAGTCTTAATAAATTCATATAAATTTCTACGTACCTCTTTGGGTTCACACTTTATCGGTATGCCCTTAACATATTCTACACTGTCTCCCGCATCATTCGGAAAACTGTTTTGTATTGCCGCCAATGCAGCACTTACATCTTTTTCTAAAAGAAATAGGCAAGCATTTGATCCGGCATCAAAAGTATAAGCCAACTTTATTTCGCCTGCTGCTTTATTAAAAGCGTGAACAAAGTCCACAATTGCATGTGACACATCATTCATGTATGCACATGGTGGAAATGTGTCTAAGGCAATAGCATGAAATTGATTCGAATCGCGCATAGTAATTTCTGCCAATTTAGGGAAGTCATGGTTTTTTATTGCATCGATCACTGCCGCTATACGCTGTGGTACGCAATGTTGTGCACGATATGTTAACAAATCTGATGTTTCTACGGCACGTTTCATACCGTTAGTCGAGCTTGTTTTCTTACGTGAATCGTTTACCACCAATATGATGATATGAAAGTCCTGCCAATGCTCTGCCGTTACAACGGGAGAGCCTATTGAATCACTACCATCATTGCGTGTACCCATGCGCCAGCGTACAAAACCGCCGTGCAAGCTGCGACATGCAGAACCACTTCCTTGGCGAGCAATTGTCGTCAATTCTTCATTTTCCACGCCATACAGTTGCGCAAGTGTATATACAAGACAAGCGTAACCAGCTGCGCTTGACGCCAAGCCCGCAGCAGTAGGAAAATTATTACGCGATGCTATGTGTAGCCTCCAATCTATGGGGAACTTTAGTTTTCCTTTAGCAATAGCAAGTTGTTGTACTAAAATATTGAAATTTAAAAACTTATATCCATAATACTTCGACAATAAACTTACATTCCTTCACACAACGCATTAACCGTGCGTTCTGCTCAAATGGCACCTTTTCGCCATTCAACCACATTACGTTATCTTTAAAGGAAGCTGAAGCAGCTGCTGTTGTTTTAGCGCACATCTAAAATGAATTTCCGTAACAAAAGGTTTTTGTTTACAATAATTTACATTTAGGAATTAAACATAAGTATATTCAAATGGAAATTACCTCGTCGGTGTTAAGGGTCACACTGAGCGAGTCGTTGATGGGTAATATGAGTTCCTCATGTCGTTTTCCCCCTTTAAATAAAGTCATATTTAAAAACTGTTAACTACTTATGTATTGTATGTATATATGTATGTATGGCTTGAAAAGTGAAAGTTTACTTACAATATTTGATTAGTGCAATGTTTACAGGTGCAATGCATGTTTCAACAAACATTTTCAAGTAAAAAAATATATTATTTATTAACACTTTGCTTAATTATTTATATTAAGTAGTTGCTGCACCGCTAACTAAACACGACTGCTCCACTTTCCCCAAGTAAGTCACTGGCAGTTGGGGCCATTTTTTGGTGCAACTTTTTTACCGTGGAGTTGAGTGATCGCACACATTCCAAATGTTTTTGCATACATTGCACAGCTGTTTAGCAGAGTTGCTGAGTTTTTGAAGCATCAAAATATTGTAAAAGATTATTGACAGTGGTGGCGAGAAGAAGCTAAAAATTAATTTTGTTTCAATATTTAACGGTAAATCAGTTACTGTAAACTCAGTAGGTCTCTTATGCATGAAAAGGGCTTTTGATCGGTGAAAAACTGTAAATACTGATTCCTTGCGCACAAATTGCTAAAGTAGTAGCAAAGTTTGCGAAAAGGCTCCGCGAAATGGGTCACTCGACTCTATTACCCCAAGTAGATCGACAGATTTTTTTATGAGCTGAGGCTCAATGAGGTGTTGTGAATTAGCGGATGGCATACAAAAGATCGAAGTTAACTGTGCATATCCCGCATATCTATGTAAAGTGCTATGAAAGTTTAGCGATTTTCTTCTTCTTCCGTGTGTGTATAAATTCAGTATTTATGTATTTCGCTATGAAACACTTTCACACACACTAATTACAAGTCAAGCTTAATTGTCCGAAAAAAGATTACATTTTTTTTTCTAAATTTTAATTTCATACATATATTTTTAATCGGTGTATGGTGTATGGAGTATGCAGTATATATTTAAATATTTTATTTCTCGTACATAAAATAAAGCGTTGCTTTTTATTCTATTTAATAGCTGGAATTATAAGCTTTTCAAAATCTTTATAGCAATGATATACTAACAAATAAATGGTTTTACATACATGTTAACGTATAAAGTACTTTGTGTGCGAATATTCGCTATTTTAGGCAACACAAATAAATCAAATATAATTAAACAATAAGAAAAAGTTTTCACCCATACAGTAATGCACTAAGTTTGAAATGATGAATTTCGTAAACGGATATAATTAATACACTAAGAGTTCAAACTTAAATAAGAACAATTTGCCATGTCTGTCAGCATTTAAGCAGCCTGCACTGACTGTTTCTGCGACGAACTGATCTTATCACCTAAGCTTAGTGCCATGCCCTGAAAATACAAATATTTAGTTAAAAAATTAATTTGATTTGCTAATTTTAATAGTACCTGGCTTTTAGCGCGTATGCGTATGTGGCCGGTGACCTTGGAATCGGGATCGTCCACAGGTTTTTCGATGCTTAAATTGGCAAGGGCGTTTTCACCAAAGATTGATCTTGAATACAATAGACATTTAATGCATTGATTTTTATAAGTTTCATTGGCCAAGCTAACTACTCACTTCGCATACATATTTGCAGCCATAAATCCACATTGGCCGCTGAGTGCCTTCTCCGGAGTCAAACATTTCATGTTGGTGCTCTTCAACAAATGCTTCAAATACTCATGCAAATCGGTGAATGTAGTGTTAACCGTTACCTAATGAAGTTACAAATAGTACATCAATTATTTATACAATTATTATCAATTAAAATGCGCACCTTATTTTCCCACTCGAAATCTTGCCACATCTGTCTAAACTCAGTGTCAGTGCACGAAGCGGGTATGATATAATCCATAATGTCAATGTGTATGGTGTTCAGCACAACGACATTTGTATTGATGCTCGTGTCGTAAACTGCAAATATACATAATAAATAATCTCAGGCACACGCAAGTTAACTAAATATTCTGCTCACCGATATTTCCGAAAATTATGCCATTCTCAGTGGACGACACTTTCACATTTGCCTTGATGTTGCAGAAATCATGGGGCGCCAACACAACTGGATGTGGTCGTTCAACCAATTTCAAATCACCCAAAGTTGCCAACTCGAGTGTACAGTTTTGTAGCGTATCGTCTGTGATTTAAGAGATTTCGTATGAGCGATTTTCGTTTTTAAACAAATTTTAGCACTTACTTGTTTGATTTACAATCAATACATCCAAGACGATGTCGTATTGGTTGACATTTACATAAGCCTCAGCGTAGACTGGATCAGAGAAGCCGGTCAATTGTGTTACCTTATTGAGTTTGTTATTTGGCGAAGTGATGTCACTCAAATTGGTTGATTTTGTGCCGGCCAACGCTTGATTCAAACTAGTTTCGAACACGTTCTCGCCCAATTGATTGTCACGCCCATTAGATAGTTGTGCAAATCCAACCGGATCGTCAGGTTGTACCTTAGCAGCAGCACGTTGTTTCTCTTTCAAAATGCGTTGATCCTCTTCATGTTGGGCATCCAGCATTTTGCCAAGTGCGTCACGGCAATAATGTTGGAATACTTCGACTGCCTCTTTGGTGCGTTCACTCAATGTGCGCAAGCAAATGAAGATACGATCTATGTCATCATTGGTGATAGGTTTGGTAGGGAAACCGGATTTTCCAAGATGCAATATGGAACTCATAATGAGCATAACTTGTGTAGTCAAACGATTTTGTTGACGCTGCAGGAGGATAGAATGTTTAGTTGTGTCAAGTTATATAATTTTAGCTAATCAATTACTAACCATATCATCTTCCAACTCGGCATATCGTAGTGCTAGTTTAGTTAGAGTGGCTGAGAGTGCAGCTCCAATGAAGAAGTCACCATCCATTAAATACTGGCGTAGTGGTGGTCGTTTCTCCTTCTTTGCGACACTGCGAACGTAAAACAAATTAGAATTTTACCAAACTAAAGGTATTTTATTATTTGGTCAATGAAAGAAAATTCAACTTACGGCGCCAAGCTGAAAGCACTTTGGGTGGCATATGTACCATCCGAGGTGACTTTATTGCCAGCAGAAACCGTGTTGGGCTCAGTGGCTTTCTGCCCCTCATCGGTTTGTTCACCCGCTAAACGTTTTTGCTCCGCTTCAACCATCGGTATTTCTCCCAATGTCTGTATTATGGTTTCGGTTACTTCGAGTATCTGCTCTTTGTTGTCTACATATTCACCTAAGATCCAGACTGCGGCACGATGTATTTTCGACGATTTTATTTGTGGGAATGCTTCAATTAAACGCTCGATAATAAGTGCACGTAGTGAGGGGAATTTCTGTATAGCCTCACGTATGAAAATCAACACATCAGCTGCAGCAAATTCATTTGTATCGGAAAGGAATTCCACTAAAACGGGTATTACATTTGCGGCCACATCAGGGAATTTTATGGAGCAAGAGTGTAATGTGCGTACAAGCAATTGGCGATACTTGCCAGTGTCCTCGTGTTCAACATTATGGGTTTTAGAAACTTCTTTCTTTAATACCAGAACCATTTCCTCAATATTGCGTGAAGAGACTAAATCCATGGCAAGTGCCAACGTCTTACGTCGCACTTCGATATCGGGTGCTGCCAATACACGTAGTATATCCATTACTAAATCTTGCATTACTTTCTCCATATTTTCATTTTCTTTCATAGCAATTAAGCGATCCAACACAATAAGTTTGACATTGTTATCGCTATCACCGACAATCAACTCAATATAACAGCTGGCTGCGGCACGAATAGCGGTTGGTGCAGACGATAGTGTAATGAGTGTGCCGGCCGCTTCATAACGCACAGCATTTGATGATGAATTAAGCAGATTGTAAATGCAACGTATAAAACGTGAGCGTTCTGCTGGATTGGCGTGACACACTTTATAGATGAGTTCAACAATTACCAATTGTAGAATATCACCAAAGTTGTTAACTTGGTCAATGCAAGATGCCAGATAGTTGAGTGCACGTTCTTGATCAGCATGCAAGAGCATCAAAAAAGCATTTCGCTTGCAAGACATATCTTGCTGAGTTTCCAAGAAATTAGCAATCAACTCTGGACCGTCTGGCACTAACCAATCAAAGTTTTTGTATATGGTGAAAATGGCCAAAACTGCATTTCGTCGAACGTAGGAATGACGATGTTCAAGGCAAGCACGTATGGCTGGCATGAGTGGCTCCAAAAGCTCTGGCTCTTTTAGTTTGCACAGGAAACGTAGAGTTGAGCCGCGTAGAAATTCATTGGGATGTTGCAAGTCCTTGCGGTATGCATCACACACCAATATCATTTCTTGCAAAAGTTTGCCATCTGCTGAGGTTTTCGGCACTATCTCCCAGAAGATGAGTAATAGTTTTTTGATTTGATGATTCTGTACCGGAAGCACGAATCTGATGATAGTCATTATCAGACCAGATAAACGTTCTCCATTCAATAACATTTGTATAACTTTTTTCAATGTCTCGATTTTCATATTGGTATCTCCCTTTTCGAGGTCTTGTTTAAGTTGCATCTCGTTCGGTACCTCGATGTCCGGCGAGTTGATGATTGTATAGCAAGGTCCCTCGGCCAACGCCATGTTTGTTACACAAATTTATCAAGTGGTCTTTTCTGTACTTATTTAGGGAATTAATTCAAATAAATATGATTTATACAACTCGTGCACAAATATGGAATACACTCAAATGTTGTTTAGATTACACAAATTGTATTTAATTTTGTAATTTTCAAGAAAACATGTATTGTGGAAATATAATTGACGTGTCAAATACTCAGCTAATATTGTGCTTCTTCTTCCGCGAACATTTACAATCGACAGTGACATCTGTTCAATGGCATTGCCAACCACGATGCAATTGTCATAATTTGTAACGTCAGATGACGCTCCAATTTGTTTACTGTTCAATTGTTGATTTTATTTGTTTTTGTTTGAGAGTAGTAAGTATAGTTTTGCTTGGACACGACATCAAATAAGCTTTCCTATCCAAAACTGCTGTGGAGGTAGGTTGCTCATATAGAGTTTATTGTAGTATTCTATGAGCTATACGAAGCGCAGAGAAAAAATGGGGCGCACGATACATATTCATCGAGTGCCCGCTGCCATTGCCCTCATCACGATAACACTTATTATAGTGTATTTTGTGAATTTCCATGAGGACGAACGACCCGCTGTATATGGCTTGCTACGCAATCAAAATAAGGTGAATTTACGCAAGCTACTGATTGGTGCCATACAGGCAGCACAACGCGGCGGATTGGAAGTACTGGATGTAGCTCAATCGCGAGATTTAAGAGAACGTAGTAAAGGTAAAACAGACGAGGGTGCAAACGATCCATTTACGGATGCGGATGGACGTTCCCATTGTGTCATGAAAGAAGGGCTACATCGTATTTTCCCACGAGTTAAAATATACTCTGAGGAAGACAAAGAAAGCTGTAGTAACGTGAATACTTTCGATTTAGATCCCACAGTACTGCATGAAACGGCCAACTTGCCCAATGAATTGGTTGATATAAAAGATGTCACAGTATGGATTGATCCTCTAGATGCAACTCAAGAATTTACGGGTATGAACATTTGACAGCTGTCTTCTTTTTGGAAAAATTATTTATTAATGAAAATTTTTACAGAAAAACTTTATCAATATGTCACGACCATGGTGTGTGTAGCAGTAAAAGGAAAGCCCATTATCGGAGTTATACACAGTCCGTTTATAGGGCAAACTGCGTGGGCTTGGGTGGATCATTCAATGTCTGAATATTTAGCATCTATACATCCTGTCAATCCAGACACTTCAAAACCACTTATTACGGTATCACGTTCTCACGCAGGTAGCGTAAAAGATTTGACACGCAATGTTTTTGGTGAAGAGTCAGAGATCTTAACGGCTGCCGGCGCTGGTTATAAAGTTCTGCAAGTAATATCCAACAATGCCACGGCGTATTTGCATTCAACGAAGATTAAAAAATGGGATATTTGCGCGGGAGATGCTATTTTAAATGCGCTTGGTGGAGCTATGACGAATCTTAACGATGAGCTGATTGATTATGGGCCAGAAGGCTCACCAGTCAATGATCAGGGATTATTAGCTACGCTTAAAAATCATGATGAGTATATCGAAAAATTGATGGAGTATAGAAAGAGACGCAGTGTGTCTGCACACAGATAGTTTGAAAGTTTTTGAAATAAGGATTTAGAAAATAGGTAAAAAGCTCAGGCTATTATTCATAGGTTATATATATTGCGTAATAATAGAACTGTTTTTGTACTCATACTAAACGTTCTTGTGTTTCAAAACAGTAAACGTGCGAATAAAAAACGATGCGTGTGTTAAAAAAAAAAAAAAAAAATATGTTGATTTATTAAGTTCAATGAACCGGCATTAGTCGAAAGTCCGCTGTAGGCTTCATTACATAATTATGCCAATCGCTAAACTTGCTTTTGTATAAAAAACCTGTTTGAGGTAATTATTAAAATTCTTTCTTCAGCATCTTATCTCTAGCTTTTGATGTCAATATATTAATAGAAAACAAGAAATAAAAGATTCTGGTAAACAACCTAAGCTTTAATTATCAATAGTTTTTTCCCCATATGTTTAAAAAATTAATTTAAATCTATACATATTTACATATATATATGTACATATGTATAAGAACACATATTTACATACATACATATGTATATAAGGAAAATATGTATATAGAAGATGTGTTGTTATACCTTATAATTTTGAAATCGTACTTTTGATTTTACTTAGCTCCAATCCCCACGCCAAAAATGACTAGAAGAATATATAGTATATAGTATGTACACATATGTATATACAAGTGTTTGGAAATAACTGCGTATGCATTTGTTTTCGACACCATTGTATTTTTTTATTTATTACCAAAGAATCACCACCGTACAAGCGGCACTATATACTACAAAAACAGCTGATTGCTGCACTTCTTACTTTCCTTTCACTTTTCAGCTGACTCCGGCCACGGCAGTTAAAAGCATTTGTTATCAGTACTTAACTCAAATGTTATCAGTGTATTGACCTTAATTAGTTTCTAATAGATAGTGCAATGATTAGCGATGATTGTGTGCACAAGATAGAACTAGATAATCTAGAGAACGGCGAAATTATAAAGCACACGATACTACTAATTAAGGGGCACATTCGTCAACAGCGACAGGCAAAAAAGTGTAGAGAGCAACACATTTTACTACGAGTAAGGCACGATGATAGCGTTCTAGAGGCAACTTGGGAGTTGCAGATACAATCGAAAATTTCCAGAACCGGCCAGTTCAAACTACTTTGTGATTTTGCCCAGCATGAACTCGAGACAGTCTGCACACGAACACCACTGATTCTAAATTTTAGTTACTGCAACATTGCGTATCAGTGTGAGATCCTGTATGAATCTACCGCTTACAGCAAAAACAGTTATAGTCTGCAAGCATTGTACATCAAATGTGTGAATCAGAAGTCTTTAGCGGCGGAGCAAGTGCTTGAAAATTGTGAAAAAATCAATTTGAATCTACGCTTGGTGCAGTCTGTATATGCCGAACAGTTGCGATCTGCTGGTTACGGTAGAAGAACTTTTACATTGAACAGCGATTGTAAAGTATTTGAATCACGTTTAACATGTGAAGAAGTTTGGGAGCAGTCTGAAGAAAGTTTGTGGCAAAATTTTGCAAAAGAAATACTTAACTCGTCTACTTGGAGTGGTGAGGAAAAATTGAAATTTGTTGCGTTCATTGGTTGTACAAAATATGATGGTGCAGCCGTAGCAGTCTCAGGAGATTTCTCTTATTCAAACATACGTAAACATTTGAAGGGCCACGCAGCCCTAGGTGGCGGTGGTCTAGCGCTTTTTGGTGCAGCCTATTTATATGCATGGCCACAGAGCTTTAACGAAATCAACGCATGTTTTGGCAGCAACAAGTTGGTTGATCTGACACAATTACCAGACGATAGCAACTATCGGCGTACATATGGCGGTGTTTATGCAACTACTTTAGGTGCCGTAGTGCATGAAATTGGACACACTTTCGACTTGGGTCATACTAGAGATGGTGTGATGGGCAATGGTGTCGATTATATTAATCGTGTTTTTACAATAGACAATTTGACCGAACATCTACCGGATAGAATCATACAGCGACCGTTGCCAGAACTGTGTACTGAAATCGCGACGCGTCCACGTTTCACACAACTCAAACGTGCCACAAACACGTTTTTGGAAAAGTATCACGAACAGAAGATAAATGACTCATTTTATTTTACGCCAAATTGTGTAATTATTTTATCTTATAATAAATGGTTTGGAAATTCGAACGACTGTAATGCTGAAGAGAATACGGCTGATGTTCCAATAACCTATGATGCTGTTAATAGTTGTGTGATTGTTGAAGGACACGAGAATCCACTCTGTCTGATAGAGGTGCGCAGTGTTGATAACAGTTTAGTGAAATATTGGTATGAGCCGCAGTCAAACAAAGAGTGCAGTGAAGTTTATAAATTCTACTTGCCAAAGGAAGCGCTCAAAGCGCTCGGAGAGAGTCATTATTTGTTTGTGTTAACACGGTCGGGCATAACAAAGCGTTTTTGTGAGCATTAAAATTGTTTCATACAATGAATATTAAATGTGTATAAGTGTTCACTGTGCTTCAAAAATGTAAGTATAAAATTTAAATGTATGTAAATATTCCAGGGAATTTCTAGCTTAATTATAATCGGTTTTACCTAAAATAATTGGGGAATATACTTTATAGCTGTATGCGTTGTAAATATATAACTTTATTATAAAAGGCTTAAAACATTATAATATTTCAATATTTTGTGCTTCCGATTAGGTTTAAATTTCTCATTAAAAAAGTTCTATGGTTATTTTTTGGTGGAAATTATAAAACATTTTTTTAATTTTTTAACAAAAAACGAATCATGAGGTATGGTTTTTTCTTTTTAAACTAATAATGATTTCTTAATTTATTTGTTTTTTTTGTAGTTTTCTTAAAAAAAAAGTTTTGTAATTTTTTTTCAAATTTACACTTTCTTTTTAAAGAAAATCCGTCCAAAAAGCACATATGAGATTGTTTTTTTTATCACATGAGGAAACTCTGTAAAAATTTGTAAGTAATTTTGAATCGGAAGGGTGACCTAATCGGAAGTGATTTCATATACATGCATATGTATGTATGTTTGTAATAAATCTTTAAACTTAGATAATTACAATCTTTTCTCTAAACAAACTATCATATTTTCGTTATTTTTCAGTACAAGCATGGCTATTTCACCGAAATGAATCTAAAACTGAACTCGAATGGTTTGAAGGAATTCAATATTTATTTACATTGCAGTAAAGTTTTTTGATTAAAAACAATATATACATATGTATGAATATTCTTTTGATGGTAAACAAATCGGTAATCAGAGTCACAATATCAACACTCACAAGCATACACACGCACTTACAGCAATATAACACAAAATACATATGAAATAGTAATCTGTGCTATAATAAGCCTCACATACATACATACCTACATAAGTATGTATTTACAATAATTACAACAATAGTTGACTGAAGTGGAGCTACTCGAAAGTAACCGCAAAACAAGAGAGCAACCTTTCTTTGAAAACCTTGATGAACTAAAAAACGAATTAATTGTGTATTAGCGCTTAACCAGCAGTTTGCTAGTTGTCGCCTTGAAGCCGCCAAAGTCACACTCACGCAAGTAGCTTGCCAGCCACGTTAGCAGTTTGAAAAAAAATTAAGACGAAAGCGCGACTCAATCATCGATAGTTTAGTAAGCTACTAAAACAATAGCAACGAAAGCTTATTCATCAGCTGACATCGCAGCCTCTAAGAAGTATTCGCAACAAGTTTTGAAAAACAAAAATTTCCAACTATTTTAACAAAAAAATTAAAGGCGCTGCCTAGTTTTGAAAAACTGTGAACTTGAAAAGATAGACGAAATAAATAAATCTACTTGAAATACGTGTAGATCTACATATACATATGTATGTATAGAAGTATATTATTTGTAGTTACTATGTGTGCAATACAAATATAGTGGGGATTCCAACCGGAGCATTTATCAGCGATAGTTGTTTACAAAATAAATGATAAGATAAAGTCGAACCATATTAAGGCGAAATCGAACCGAGCATTTAACGCTTTGATTTTTGTAAATTTTGTACGCGCCCATCAATGTAGGGAGTTGCACGCGATTTGCCGAAAGGAAATATAGTGCGCGGATAAAATAAATAAATTAGTGCATCTGCAATTGTTTTATTATCAACACAAATATAAACGAGTAAAAAGCGCTGCAAGAATGTCAACTCCACGTATACAATTTAAAGCATTGAAGGGCTTCCCGCCAGCCACTAAAGATAAAATCGAAACCGAAGCATTTCTGGAGTCTGCAAAGGAAATTGTGACCGTTATTGGTGAGTTGGCTTGAAATTGAATATGTAGCTATTTGAATGTATTTATGTGAAATAATTATGTAAGAGTTTGTAAACACATACATATGTATGTATGAACATTCAATCCATATATTTATTTTAGATTGATTTATGCCCACTTCACTTTATCAATGAATTTTTTTGCACGTTTAACACCCATGTACATATGTATGTATGTATGTGTATGCACTTAAGATTTTCTAGTATAAGTTTTGCACAAAAGTGTTTTGAATTCAAAAGACAGATTTATTGCAATATGCACAGCACCGATAAGTTTGCACTCAGCTCTTCATTTATTTATTTATTTTTTTGTTTTATTTATCAAGTCTTTAGCTGTGTATAATTTTTATTTGTTCGCAATAATGTTATAAATCTTTGTGGCTGTTATCGCATTTATTTATTTGCATTTTATTTATGGTAGATATCACACATCGCTTATAAAAGAGGTTACACCTGCATTTATTGACATACTCATCATTCTGTGATTAACTAACATCACAAAAACTTTAGTGTGAATTGTGCTATTTTAAATATCTTCTATCTATCTATCTGAGATATCACGTTTGGCATTGCTTAACTTTTTAATTATTTTATTTATAGTAAAATAATATTGAATTGATGTATGTAATGTATGAAAATTTTTATGAAGCATTTTGTTTCTTGTCTTTATCTGTCATTTTTACCTTCTTTTAAAATAACTGAAAATTGTTTTTATGATTGATTAAGGCTGATAGATGGATATTAAAGTATTTTCCCCATGATCTAGTGTAGAATAGGTAATTTCATACATACAAACTTAATTACATACATGTATTTACAATTTACATATTTTGCCTCATTTGACACAACATTTGTAACACCGTCGGAAGCGTCGAAGACCCTATAAGGTGTACGAGCACATGTCTATAGAAAACATGTTCGTCTGTATATGCGCGAACTAGTTCCTCAGTTTATGTGATCTGAATATTTTCAACCGTCCTTCTTTTCCCGAGAAGTTTGATAATTTCTTGGAACCGCCAATATCGGTCCACTACAGTATAGTGCTGTCATACAAACTGACCTATCAAAATCAAATCAAAATATTTTCATGAAATTTCACCAAACTTTTTGGCCAAGTCAACACTACCGGGTATATTGCTTAGGTCAGATCACTTTAGCATATACATAGTTACCTTACAAACAAATCGATCAAAATTAGGTTTTTATATGGAAAACTTTTTTATTTGACAAGATATTTTAACGTAGCAATATTTGTATATTTTGTTCAGATCGGATCACTATAGGATATATGTATGTATGTAGCTGTCGCACAAATTTCTCCAAGAAAATGCAGAAAAAGACCTTCATAATAATCAATTTTCCTTATTATTCCGTTTGAAGATTGAGATGTTTAATAAATTCTGAGTCAAAAAATTAAACTAATTTAAAATTCGCGTAGGTTCGTTATTTCCCTTTTACCGTAGTTTGAAATTCGATATTTTAAAGTATAATTTGAGGTAAAATCAATTTCGAGTTTTGAAATAGTAGGTCAGCTTAACTGAAATCATCAATACTCGTATTAACTTAAATCGACTTAAGCTATTTTAAACTGAGCAATACAAGTTCTTCAAAAATTCTGCATTTGAAGCTTTCTTAATAAAGACTGATCCATTTCGAGCTTCCTTACTTTTTTAAAGAAAAAACACAGAAATTTCAAATTAAAAGTACCTCTGCTTGGATCACCCGTTATTAACATTCTATTTGTAGCATAAAAAATCAAGCACACAAGCATTTAAAACTCGGCCCATCCTCATTATCATTGCATAATTATTATATGAATATTATTACTCAATGGGTTTGGCCTTTCCTTCCGCCAGCACATAACCTTATCTTTTCTGCATGTAAATCGCTTAAAACATTACAAATTTATTGCTCATATATAAACATCAAACAAAACATTGACAATTACTCCAAAATTGCGTATGGGGTATTGGTTAAGCAATGGTGACTCATAAAAATTAATGTTCGAAATCAGTAACGAAAGGGAATCACTTTCGTTGCACGTTATCATTTATTGCTAAATTGTTTGTTGTTGTTTCTAATAAAAGCATGTTATCTTTAATGGTTCTCTACATACGTGTATTTGATAAAAATGATAAACATAAAAAAGTGTAAAAACCCAACCACACTTGTACATATGTATGTATATCTTGCAGAGTCCTTTGGCAAACTATTTACACCTGTGATAAGTGATATGAACGGCAATATTACGGTAGGTTAATGATAACAATTTCAATTATTAAACTGTTATCTATTCAATAATATCAATTTACCGTTAACACGCTGAAATTAACCTCACATTTTTACAGAAATTAACAAAAGTCTATAATATGGACAAAATCAAATATGTTTACCTGGAGGATATGATCATCTTGAATGTAAAAGTGGACAACTTCGCTGCGGACGCGCTTTTGTGGCTGAAGCGTGGACTACAATTAATTTGCACCTTTTTCGAAAACATATTCTACGACGCACAAGCGACGGACGTGCTGAAAATACATTTGCAGAATGCATACGAGCGCACGCTGAAGCCTTATCACGGTTTCCTAGTGCAAGGCACCATAAAAGTAGGTTGTTGCGGTTGTGGTGAGCAGGAGAAATAGCAAAAATCAATAATAAATAGGTTATGAGTACTTTTTCATTGAAAATATTTTTTTTTTTTACATTGCAGATAATCTACAACTGGGTGCCCACACGCTCACAGCTGATCGGTACGGGCGAGGCGCACGATGAGAATCTGCAAGAATTGGAGAAATTTCTACCGACAATGCGCAGCCACTTGAATCGCATCGATGCACTGCTAAAGCAATGCAACGTTGATAATGCTAAGGTGTGAGAAAAGTGCAGTGCAGACCTGTTTTTTTTATTTTTTACTATTTTTTTATAAACGCTTAACCAGTTGATCCAAAGAGATTGCTATATTGACAACACATGAGTATAGCGCTTAATACAGGCCAGTTTGAACCATGTTATCATTTATTGATACATGCATAATTTATATATTAAGCATTTTACGTTAACGACCCATGTTACTTTAATGTATTTTAGCATTTGATAAATATTTGAAGGTTATATGTAGTACTAATGTTGCCTTGCAATTATATTTATAATTCAAATTGAACTTTATTATAAGCTTTATTATGTCATTTTATTTATTTATTTGATAAAATTAGATAATTTGTTGCAAAAACTATGTAAAAATTAGAATAAATTAATTTTAATTTATTTAACAACTATGTATTTAACTAAACTATAGCACATTCCATGTGTCCGCAGCATTTGCACTTTCTTTTTTGGCATTTCGCATTTGCAACGCGATTTGGCGCTTCAGTTTGTGCAAATCATTTTGATGTTTCGCAAACATATGCCAGGCCCACATGCCGGCTATCAATTCAATTAGCATTAAACAAAACATTAACTCAATAATGAGATATATGAGCGTCCAATCACCACGCACGGCGAGAAAGAGAAACGCGAGTAACGGCAGTTGTATTAACGGTGTTGTCACAAGAAAGATGCTCAACTCGCTGATCTGTTATTGAAATACAATTGTTTTAATTTTGTGTAAAAAAATCTGTAAGTTCATCTGAAAGGTAACACACATACACACCTCTGCGCCCAAGTTGCCTTTATAGCCCGCACGTAAGCGATAAACTTCGGCCAACAACGATAATATGTAGGCGACTATAACCGCACGTCCATAAAAGTCCTGCAACTCTGACAACTTTTTTGAATGGAAATGGAAAAAATATTAAATTATAAATTTGTTTTGCTAAAACATTTTACATATGCTCCACTCACATTATAGAGTATATAGCAACCGTAAATTATACCCCAAATTAAGGACATGTAAACATTGATTAGCATAGCGGCTTGTAGCCAAAGGTTGGCGTTGTAAGATATGTCTGGAAATACAAATTAAAAATATATGAAACATATTAAAAATTTATGATTTTTGCTTACCCTCCACGCTGGATTTTGTAGGCATTTTTGTGTTGGACATTTTGAATACTTATACGGCAGCGATTTGAAGTCAGTTGTGAGCACTAAAAAATAACATACTGTATGTATATATGCATTTATACAAGTATATCTATGTAACCAAGACGACCCATTTGTTTGAAAACAACCGTAATATGTGTCAAGCAATTGGCAATTTGAGCAAAAACTGGCTGAGTAATGAAACTTATGTGGGCCGAGTTTTCCTGCTATTTCGCTGTGTAGTTTCTCTTTTCAGATACTCACGGGGGTTCCAAAACTCTAAATCACAATTCAAATGATTTTCAATTCCTATTTTAATTTGTTCCTGTTGTTGAGGCTATTGTCGCATTAGTGTGGTGGCAGTATAGAGTCACATAATGTGTGCACCACATGAGTCTTAAGGTCTCAACAGGTCTTAAGATGACTCCAACTATTACATGTGTTACATCTAACCGAAATGGAATTATGATGTAGCCTTTTTACGAAAGCGCAGCAGAAAAATTCCCTCAGTTCCGGGTTGGACTTAATGTCAGCAAGCATCAGGAGGTTATGGAGCAACAGTGCTGCTAGGTGTTGATCTAAATATGATGACAATATTAAATTATTACTTTCCGATCCAAACAGGGTTACATCGTCATCGCCCTTGGCTGGATAAAATCCGGGTCAGTATGGTAGAAGTGGCTGTTGTGGGAATTTCATGAGTTATTGTCCAAGGCAACTGTTCAATCTCCGAACATATTCTTTAGAACGGATTATTAAAGCAATCAAATTCAAGAAAAAGATCTTTTCCCTTATCAAGAACCATTAATTCGACTTGAAGGTGTTATTTATAGCAAAACGTTTGCACCCAATTAGCATAGAGGAAAGGCACTCCTTGGATAAATAGGGTAGTTCTGTTGTTTTATAGAGCGAGAAATATTAATTTTCTATCTGCCAGCTTAATCCAGAGCCTGGATTTTAGTATTGAGAAATAATGCTCAGGAGACAGTTCATGAACACGTATATACTGGAAAATCGGCCTATAAAACATAAGTAATTAGGTCTACAACTCTGGTTCCGCCGTTTTCCAATATATGTCTCTAGGGTCAAACACTGGTAGATTAAATCGTTTTATATCGATCTTGGACATTTGTGTCAACACTAACCCAACAAAATATTTGTAGAGATCTGTTTGCATTCAAAATTTATTCTCAACTGAAAATGTCACTTTTTGAGCCGAATTCTCGACATTTGCGGGAAATTTTGCTTTTCTTTTTTAATTCCAAGAAAAGTGCAGCTGAGGCTCATCGAATGCTTTCGGATACGTACGGTGATGCTGTCCTAAGTGAAAGAACATGTCGCGAATGGTTTCAACGTTTTAAGAATGGTGATTATGAAGTCGAAGACCGGCATGGTGGTGGAAGGGAGAAGATTTTCGAAGATGCTGAATTGGAAGCATTACTCGACCAAGATGCGTTTCAAACCCAAGAGGAATTGGCCGAATCGTTGCAAGTGACACAGCAAGCCATATCAAAACGCCTCAAAGCCATGGGGATGATTCAGAAACAAGGAAACTGGGTTCCTTACGACTTGAAACCAAGGGATGTCGAACGGCGCTTCTTTGCATGTGAACAGCTGCTTCAAAGGCACAACCGAAAGGGATTTTTACATCGCATTGTAACTGGCGGCGAAAAATGGGTCCACTACGATAATCCTAAGCGAAGAAAGTCATTGGGAAAGCCTGGACATGCCTCCACGTCGACGGCAAAACCGAACATTCACGGCGCCAAAGTCATGCTCTGCATTTGGTGGGACCAGCTGGGTGTGATATATTATGAGCTGCTAAAGCCAAGTGAAACCATTACAGGAGATAGATACCGAACGCAATTGATGCGTTTGAGCCGAGCATTAAAAGAAAAACGGCCACAGTACGAGGAAAGACACGATAAAGTCATTCTCCAGCATGACAATGCTCGGCCTCACGTCGCAAAGGTGGTCAAAAAATATTTGGAGACGCTGAAATGGGAGATCTTGCCCCACCCGCCGTATTCTCCAGACGTTGCTCCATCTGACTACCACCTGTTTCGATCGATGGCACACAGTCTAGCTAACGAGCACTTCATTTCTTACGAAGAAGCCAAAAATTGGATTGATACTTGGATCGACTCGAAAGATGACGAGTTCTTTCGTTACGGAATACGCATGTTGCCAGAAAGATGGTCAAACGTAGTAGCTAGCGACGGCCAATATTTCGAATAACATGTCTGTAACCGTTTTTATACAATAAAGCCTTAAATTTACAAAAACAAAACGGCGGAAGCAAAGTTGTAGACTATATATCTATGGAGAAATGTAAGTTCTGACAAATTCAGATCTTCAGTGACTCTGAACGGAATCCAAGGGTTTCTCAAAATCCTATCTGATATCTGTCATTTTCTAAACGAGTAGTTACATTTTTCATTCAAGCAGAGGCCTCATTAACGCAAATTCAATGGATTTTTTCCACAACTGTTCAGATAACATTTCCGGCTGCAATATTCTAGGAATTATGAAGGAGGGGAAGTTTTGTTGTTGTTGTATCTGCGAAAACAACTCTGAAGTAATTTGGAGGAAACTGTCAAGCTAAAGTGCTTGGCCGAATAAAACCATTCCAGTTATCTAAATCCGAATATTTTACTATTTTGCTAGATTCAAGATAACTAAGATGATTGTGACAAAACCAACACTTTAATGCTGCTATATTTGGATATGAGTATACATACATATGTAGTCCATATGTATGTATGTACATATATATTTTCAGTCAAGCATTCATTAGTTCATTCTGCTTACTCCGTTAACTTGCCGCGTTTACAAGCCTCTAGTATCGAACTTCATTAAACATTTCAATTAAATTGTTTCGTATTTCATAATTCATGAATTTTTTTCGCATTTCGAAGGTTTAACAAACTTATTAAATATTAACGATAACAAATGTATGAGTATTAATGATAAATCTGCATGTATGCCTTATTAGTATGGTAAACTGGTGTTGAAAGCAGTGCTTAGGCCCAACACTGCAAAGTAAAAGACGAAATAATTAAAATATGCATATATGTACATATTAGGAACTGCATTAGCTGGTAAGATTACTTACGAAATGAATTGTTTTCAACATATACTTCAATGTTCAGCTTATTTGCCATATACTGATGGCAACGTATGTATGTCACCTCTATGGCTTCGATTTGTGTATGTGCAACATAATCAAGCTCTTCGGAACTTGCGTTCATATCCACCGCCGCCCAGGGATTACGCTTAATTTCAATGTATTTCACACAACTGTTCCACTCCAGGCGCAAAATATATGTTAAATTCAGTATCTGAAAGACGACAATAAACGAAGTTATAGATATAATTTGTGGTAAATTATCACAGTGTTATGCTCACCTGATCTACACCCGTTTTCAACGAGGTGAAATTATCTGTTAAGAAGCAATGTTCACATACCGTATTCATATATGAGCGATGCACAGTTACCATTTCTTTGAGATTCGCGCATTTCATGATCTTTTCGTCTAATTGCTCGCCCATCGCTTGCAGCACGTGTGTCATGAAATGAAAGTGTAGACTCTGTAGTGCGAATAGCATCCAAAAGCGTAACTGTTCGAGACGACGCATTAGCAAATCGGCCATTTCGTATGGTGCATAGGGTCTTCGGCGTTTGTGCGCACGTGGAAATTGTAGATTTTCCAAAGTGGTTAGGCCCCATTTGACTTTCAGTAGAAAGCGAAATACTTTATTATATGCCTCTAAGTCCTTTGGTGTTATCATATGCGCTAATTCGGTGCTTAAATTGTATGATAAGGATAGTTCCGCGACTGCTTCATGAACCTGCAGCGAAATAAATTAAAATAACTTAACGGCTATAGTAGGCTTGATTGTTTTACCCTAGTGGTGCGACTTCCGAATGTCGAGCAGATCTCTATACGAAATAATGAAGACATGTCTGGGAATTTAGCAGATATTATATCATCCAGTTGTGAGGTTAGTGAAAACGCATTGGCCCAGCCCTCGCCTGATTCGATCTGTTTGCATAAAATACAAGAAAAGCATTAAATTCGAGTGCACGAAACAATAATATACTTCACAGGTGCATTTCTAAAAGCATAAGAGTGTATAAAATGATCTTTGTCTTAATTATGATCAGTGAGCTTGTATGGCAGCTAGATGCTATATTGGTCCGATCTGGCAAATTAATTCGGAGGTTATAGCGCTGCCTTGGAAAACAATATTTGGAATATTTCGGGAAGATATCGTATCTAATAAAAAAAGTTTCCATACAAGAATTTGATTTTGATCGATCAGTTTGTATGGATTTGTTGTATGATTGTATTACATATGTACATACATATATGCTATTGTGTTCCGAACTGAACAATATATTCAGAGATAGTACCGTTGCCCTGGACAATAGTCCGTATCAAATTTCGTAAAGATATCTTGTCAAATAAAAAAGTTTTTCATATAAGGACTTTATGTTTATCGGTCAGTTTGTATGACAGCTATATACTATAGTGCTCCAATACTAGTGATTCTAACAAATGAAGAGCTTCTTGGGGACAGGAGACATTGTGTAAAATCTCTCGGCGATATCTCAAAAACTGAGGGACTAGTTCACTTATATACAGACAGACGACCCGTCACGCTTATCATTTATGTATTTTTTGAAGGGTCTCCAACGTTTTCTTTTGCGTGTTACAAACTTCGTGGCAAACTCAATTTGATTCACTCAAAATTTTCGTAAAATTTTCCATTCAAATACCTGTTTGAATAGTTTACTGTAGAACTGATGCATTATATCGCTCGCCTCTAGTAAATATATCTTACGTATGTTCCGCAAATGCTTCAAAATATCGAACTCTTCCCGATACAACTGCATTACAAACGAGTTTGCGAATGCAATACGGGTTTTGAGTATGCGACTCAATGCATTCAAGACCACTTCCTCTGTGGGTAGTATGTTTTTCGATTGTTGAAATTGTTCAAAAATCTCTAAAGCAGTCGTTTCCTCGTTTTTTGTAGGTCCACTTTTGTTATGCGTATCGCATTGATCATCCGATGCGTGTTCGTCATCATTTAAATCCATATTCATTGTGAAAGCCAGTAGTAAGAAATCATCGTTTGTTGTTAATTTTTTGAGTATTTGGTCATCCTCATTACAGTTTTGTGACGTATGTTGCACATCTGCTTCGTTTACACCTGCCTCACTACCTATTTCATCAACTTCATCGACATTGTTACACATTTCATCACTTTCAATTTCCAGCCTGTCATTCTCTTTGGCCTCTCTTGCTGCCTCGGTGATTTGTTTTTGCAAAATGCGCACATGTCTCAATACATCTTCGATGAAAACGTTGTATAATTTATCTTCAATAGCATCACAAGCACTACGTAATTCGCCAATACGGTTAATTTCATAGAGGAGATTTAACGTGCAACCAGCTTCGAGTGAATGTTCCAATAAAAGTTGGAAAAAACTATTCTCAGTTATCATTTTTGAGACTTGTGTCGACACGAAGAATGCTTTCTCTTTATTCTTATAAAATTCACGCACACGTATACTTTGCCCGGATTCGTTCACACGTTCGATTATGAATTCATTATGCCAATCATCCAGGCGGCCTTCGGTCCACCACGTGTCGGCAATGATTAAGAACACTCTTACTGATGCGAGGAAAAGCGACATTGATAGATTCGCTTCAATTGTAGTTGTCGCAGTTCGATTGCAGTGAATCAAAGCGGCTAATAAGTGCGTACTTGAGATGTGTGCTGGCAGTTGGCGTATATTCAAGACCGCTTGTTGATGTATGTTATGCAAAATGGAAAGTTTGGCAAATGTAGGTCGCAATTTATTGTGTAAGCTGATGACAGTGTTTATTTCACAGTCAGGTTGAGTTATTAAGGTCCTTTCGCATGACAGCAACTCATTCCAGATAGGGTCGAGTAGTAGTTCCAAGCTGGCTGCATAATGTTCTAATGTATTTGGTGGTGTATAATCATCCGAACCGTATATGAGCTTGCTGAAATTGCGCAACTCTTGCATCATGCGTATATAAGGCAGAAAATGATTTTCTAACATTGAACAAAGAGCAATCTGAAAAGTTTATAAAAAAAAAAAATAAAATTTTGAAATACACCCAAAATTAAAATACGAGCTACATACCGATCTTGTGCTGGTCAGTGTGACATTTTTTCTAATTTTAATGTTTTCACCATTCACATGAAAAAATTTGCATGTTTGCGGCACTTGAAACATCCAAAATATTTCACGCAACAAACAATATTCCGTAGCTGTTTCGGGTGGATCACGCTGACGTTGACTTCCTGCAGTTTTATGAAGATTATGGTATTCTAATGCGAAATTCGCTTCGCTATTTGTACTCTCTATATGCGGCTGTACTATTCTAACACCTTTCTCCCACCAAGAATTTTGAACAGTAGTTAGCAGTCGTTGCTCAGCCGATTTGCTATCGAACGTAGTGCAGGAAAAACATCTTCGTGGTGGTTTTAAATCATCCATTCCACGAGGTGGTACTGGTGTGTTGGATCTTGTAGGAAAGGAAATCTCATCTGATGATCTGACTTCATAGTTTGCATATAAACCCATAAGTTCATCTATTGTTGCATCCGACCAGTACTTGAGAGAAAAAGTAAACATTAGAAGTAATTTTCAAAACATATTTTAACAAATTTGCACCAGATGATATCATATATTATATACTAACACTCAAATCCGAAGAACTACTATAAGAGTGTTCTAATGGTATAAAATCTTCCTGTAGCACCTTCTTCCAATACTCGGTCTCATTTTCAGCGCAATTTTCACGTACAAGTTCTTCATGCTCCTTTAAGAGCTTATCAATTTTGTCTTTATTTTTACGTAGCGCACCAGTGGGATTGTTTGCAAGCGATAGTAGAAAATCTAGTAATGACCATTCTATATCAACTTCATAATGCTCTTTACAGAGTGGATGTTGAATGACCTCATCGCATAGTCTGCCAAGATGTTCAGCATACTCCAAATTATTGTCGACTGCAAATTTTTCTTGTATTCCTTCTATGCGCCTTCGCACCTCGTGGCTGTTGGTGCTCAAATTGCGATGGTTTCGTATGATGGACCAAGCCATTTGTTCGTAGCCGCGCAAATTTTCATCATCATCCGCGAAACCGGTGAGCGCTTTAACAAGTAGTGGTATATTCTCGCGTATGATTTCATTGCGTTCCTCCTGCACAGACATTTCGCTTTATAAATAGTCGCAACAATATTCCAATAAAAACATCTCTTTGAAATTATTAAAGTATAAGTTCTAAATATACAGAATTAAATGTTTTTATTTTTGTTTATATTCCTTATGTACCGTTTACTATGCTTCCTCTTGCATATTTTAGCTGAAAGTTCACAGTAAAATCATTCACAATAAACTTTTTCCAATAAAATATGTGATAATAAATGAGTGCTATTGGAAACATTTAATTTTTTAAATTATTATATTCTTATATTTTATTTTCAAAAAGAATTAATGAATAACTACCACTAGATTATTTACATATCGGTGGTTTTTCATTGTCAATCTATACAAAACAAAAATTTTCAGCGTAATCTGCTGCTGGGCTATGTTTACTCATTCGCCACTTCCGTTAGTTTGCCTTATCGGTAAAATTAAATTTTGTAGATTTTTATTGAGTTAAAGCGCTTTTTTCTTTTTGTGTAAAATATATATTATATTTAGTGTTTGAGTAGTGAGCGTGTGTAAAATGAAATATAGCATTAATATATTGTTTTAATAACGTAAACAATTTATAGAAAAATGTGAAGCATTCTACTTTGGCAAAATCGTTCACCGGACATAAATATGCGTCGTTCCGGACGTTCTCGCGACAGTTGGGTCTACGTAATCGGAACGGACACTGTTTTTTACACGTCCAAAGACTGTCAAACCGGCAGCATTCCTCCAAATTACTTCAGGAATGTTTTCTGCCATCACAACAACAACATCCCTCGGTCCCGCGTGTGTGCGCGTTTGCGTATGTGTGGCTTTTCCTGTCCGTTCAACGGTCTACTTATTTGTTTATCCACATTTCATAGCGAATAATTGAAATGTGTGCATATATTTAATATTTTGACGATTTGTGATTTATGTTTCCGGTACAAGCTTTTGTAAGCAATCATTTTATGAAAAGTTAATTATCTTGATATATTTATGGAAAATAATTTAACATTGCGGTTTAACGTTTTCAACTTTTGTATCACCGGTTTCAATAAATACAAAAATTTATTTAAAGGTAAGTACAACTTTTAATTTGCAATTTTTTTTTAACACTTTTGATTAAAAAGTAAATTTTCATTCTTAATGTGATGTGGAGATGAAAATTTTATTTTTAATTAGAAGTTTCCTTGTTTTTTATTTATATATTTTCATATCTATCTCTAATATTTCGTTTTCCAAGTTTTAAATTATTATTATATACTTATTCTTAACATAAATTCTGTTAAAAAGTATATAATGCATACATCGAGAAAAAATTCGCAAAAAAAGTGTTATTTTTTATTATAATTTGGATGCAGTGTTTCCTCACATATAACAATCAGTTCAGTGTTTGTTTTCGCTTATTAACGATAGGAAGGTGAGCTAAAGAATTTCGTATTGCGATGATTATTTTAGATACATAAGTGTGGAAAAAGTGCAAATCTATGAGATCTCAAAAAATTTAATATTTCGAAAATGTTTCTTTACCGCACTACAGCTCCCAATTCAGTCATGCGACTGTTCACGAACGCATTCGCAGCAGTCTTATTAAAAACTGAAAATTATGTCAAAGACAATGGATATATCGACCAGTTCAATGTCAAGACTAATGCTGGACGATCTTCATATGAAAGCCTACCGTTGGTCAATTGATCACCTTCTGACAACGCGCTTGAAGAAAATTAGACCCAACATATGCAAGCAGCTTCTTCAGCAACACGCAGTCAACGGCCATAAAAGTATCCTTTTCACTGTTGAAGAAGTTTCTAATATACAAAACGATAAAATCCACACCTTCCAAATACGCAAAGATGTTATTCCAAGGTTTCAACGCGAGCACCACCCAGTTGCTATAAAGGTTTGGTGCGGAGTCTTCTGTTAGGGCGGCTCCTCATCACTTCTGTGAAAAAGTTTTTAGGGTAGTAAAGCAGTCAAGCAGTACTCTCTACGATAGAGAGGTCTCCCAGTAAGGTTTTGCGCCAACACACAAGGCAAAAATCACCTAATAGTGGCTTAAAAATATTCCTGGCTTCATAACTGTTTTGAGGAGTTTCAAGTCTGTATGAAAATCCCTATATGTATTAGTGTGTGTTCATTACATTCGAGAATGTGATAATGTGAGATAATTAAATATTTTAATAATCCGAAAATGCGCTGCTTTCAAATTCAGTCCTTTTTTTATACCTTGAATAGGGTATATTAAGTCTATTATACCTTGAATAGGGTATATTATGTTTATTGCGATGTTTTAGATTGAAACGTCGGAGACCCAATAAATATATATATATAAGATCAGCATAACGAGCTGAGTCGATTTAGACATCCCCTTCTATCTGCCCGTCTGTCCGTCTGAATATATTGCTCATTTGTCGAAACCGCCGAAAACGGGTCACTCTATAAAATAGCTGCTATGCAAACAGTTGTGAAGGGTGTTATAGCTTCGGAAGTTAACGTTTTTGCTTGTTTTATCACGCAAGTGAGGAAAGTTTTTTGAGCGGCATTCACTTGCGAATGACCAGAAACGATTCTTTACATTTGGCTCAAGCAGCTCACAATTTTCGGTCTTAAACTAACTATCCTCTGCGTTTTCGAGCAACATCCGTTTGAAGGCAAGCTAAAGTGAGGAGGCGAAACTTCCCTCCCTAGGGTTCTGCGCTGGGTTTGGGGCCCGCTACTTAAAAAACATCAAAAAAATAAAGAAAACAGCCTCGGATGAAAGATCTCCGCTAAACCAAACGAGGTTTCAGACAAGGCGACTCCCTATCGGGCGAATTCTGCAATTTATTAATGGAGAAAATAATTCGAGCTGCAGATCTGAGTAGAGAAGGTTCAATCTTGTATAAGAGCGCACAACGGCGTACGCCGATGACATCAATGTCATTGCATATAAAAAAACTGCGCCGTTACTTCTGCTTTCTTCAGGTCGGACAAAGAAGCGACGAGTATGGGTCTAGTTGTGAACGAGAACAAGGCGATATATCTCCTGTCATCAAACAAACAGTTGTCGCTCTCGCGACTTGGCTCACACTTCACTGTTGACAGTCCTCGTGCTGCTATACGGTGCAAAAGCATGGACGGTGACAACATCGGATGAGTCGGCGTTACGAGTTTGCAAGAAAAAGGTTTTGCGGAAGATTCATGGCCCTTAGCACATTGGCAATGGCGGCTACGCTAGCGAGGTCATGTCATCCAAATGTATGAAAATACTCCAACTCTGAGAGTATTCTACACAGTACCCACCAGGGGAAGCAGAGAAAGAGGAAGACCTCCACTCCGTTGGAAGGACCAAGTGAAGAAGGACCTGGCTACATTTTTAAATGGATTCAAAATCTTATGCTCATAAATAGTTCTTAACTTACCATTTCAACCTTTGACCCCGCAAAGCTATTGGACGACGTCATTTTTGCTTTTAATCAATAATAATGAAGCATATAAATATTAATTAAGTTGAATTTATTCTAAACATTAAAATCACATACTGATAAATGCATATTAATACTATGTATATTATATGTATATAAGTATTTACACAAAAAATTGCTTGATAAAACTAAAATTAGTAAGCTTTTTTTATGAACTATGTCAACCTTATAAGCTAACGCCAATAATTGATTCAATGGAAAAGCTAAGTTTTGGCTTTTTAACAGGCGCAATCAAGTCCACACACTGCGCTTGCGCACCATTCGGCGTGGTAGCAGGTGACACTTGCGTAGAAGCAGTTGCTGCTGTCGGCGTTGACAAGGGGTTGGCATGCCACAGCGGTAAAGGAGCATAATGCGAGTCGATGGATGGCGGAGCGGCGGTAGCAACAGCAGGACATTTTTCGAAGCCGCTGCAGAAGGAATAGGTGTCAGGCGCAGCTGCTGGAAACAATGTGGGCGTGACAAAGTAGGGCGGCAGTGGCGGCGAACCCATATAAGCGCTACCATGACCATGTGGCAGTGTGTTGGGCATGGCGATTGTTGCATGCGGCGCATCAGTCGTGTGAAATTGTGTTAGAGGTGTCGTTGTAGACAGCAATGTGGCGGCATCCAGATTCACCCAATTCAGTTCGGGATCGGCGAAGGCGCGTCGCTTACGGATACGCTCCAGTAACGGTGAATTGATGGTGGGAAAACGTTGCTTGTATTCTGGAAAAATAATGAAAGCAGCATATTATTGAAAAGTATCGCTTAAAATCAGTATGTGTGTGTGTGTGTGATAGTTTTAACACATTTAAGTGAATAATTGGTGCATTTTGTAGCGGAGATGGGTAACAGCACCCAAATACGACGATTTTATGGTAGAAGGATTGCTTGTTTTTTTGAAGTGTTTGAATGGCACCGATGCATTCAGCAGTGAAATTTTCACAACTCCACGGAGAAAGTAACTAATTCGTCAATTAGACACTACCAGCCTATTGGCTGTATTGGTAATTTGATGAAAATTGACACTCACGAGTGGCTGATCGTCTGCGCGAGCAAAAGGATGTTGTAAATTCTGTCTGTCGCTGCAATTGAGTTACTTCGCGTGCATTCACGTAAACAACGGATTTCTCTGGAAACCAGATGGAACGCGCAATTTCAAGTGTTTTCCATTTTAGCCTACATTTCTCCATAGTCTCTGACAGGGATGTATGGTTAATGAGTCAAAGTATACACACATACACACACACTCTCCTAAAGAAATGTTGAAGTGCCTCACCCAACGTCTGCGTGTCTTGAGTTAGTCAAATTGCAGGATATCGGCAGCACATGTCCTCACAAATGACTCCAATTACAAATACAAATGGTTAGTCCACAGTAATTTGCTATTGTTTTCATATTTCTTATGTGTTTTTTCAGTTGCACTGAACTTTTTTGTTTATTGTTGTTGCTGCTGTGGCTGCATTTCCTGCATTTGTAACATTTTTTAAATTTATTTTTAATGTTTACTGTGTGCATTTGGCCTTTTGAAACTTTATTGTACATGTTTTGGTGAGTGTGTGGGTTGCCTGCACTGCAGTTTATACTATTTTACGCATCTTAAAGCATCAAATTACTAAGTAATTGAATTTTCTAAGTGTGGCTCGCTGTGGGCATCTTCATCGTAGACGCTGGTGTTCGGTTCGGAGGCGACAGTGTGTCTGGCTTGTTTGCACCGTCTCAGACAGTATGGCACCAGTCTGGCCCTCGATCTGTCTGCCAGTGGTCAACACTTACATACATATGTATATACATACATATATACTTAGTTCATATAAGTGTATGTATGTATGTCGTGAAATTTGAGTAGTTAGTTCGTTCATAAGTCATATTTTTTTAAGTTATTTTTTGTGTGATTTAAGTATTTTGCGGTTTGAAAAAAGTGATCTTACAAAGAGAGTGTGTCCACATGCACATACATACATACAGTGGACCAATAAAGTTTACATACACCTAGTTCTATTAAATTTCGACATGTTTATTTGTTTCAAAATTAATAAATTTTGTGGTTTTTTTCTATCCATTTCAAGATATGTATATTTAACATTAAACATAGCATATCAAAATATTTTTTTTTTTACACAAATAAAAAAAATTAAAGTTAAAGCTTAAAATGAGCATAATTTATATCAAAAAAGTTTACGTACACTTATGATTGTTTATATAAATCAAAAGTAATTACAATACTTTTAACGGGTTTTGGCCTACATTTTGTTGCTATTAGTGTCCCTAGATATTGTTGTATGCTCCCCACTCAATTTCTAGTATTATTTCCGGATATTTTGACCCATTAAGTCCATGATCCAGCTTTTTGGCCTTATTTTGATGAAATTCGATGTTTTCGAATACGGTTTTCCAAAAAGTTCCAGATATTTTGAATAGGATTAATGTCTAGTGATTGCGGGACCTATGGAGTTATTTTTATTTCCATAACAACCATTCATGTACAAGATAAGACATGTATTTTGGGTCGGTATCCTGTTGGAAATTGGGTTTGCTGCTATGAACAGCCGATTTAAGCACACTTAAAATTTAAATTTTTTTCCTAAAATGTTCAGATACATATGCTTATCCATGTTTTCACTAATAAAGTCCAAATGTCCAACTCTAGATGCAACCATACACCCGCAAACCATAACATTACCCCCACAGTGCTCTACCATTGGCAATACATTTTGTCCTTGCGACTCTTCATTGATCTTTCTCCACACTTTTCGTGATCTATTCGAACCAAATTTATTAAATTTTGAATCGTCGGTGAACTCAATGTTTTCTCAAAACCAATACGGTTTGTTTAAATATTGTTTAGCAAACGCCAACATTTTCTTTTTATTAACCTTATATATGTATGGCTTACGACGCGCGACTCGTCTATGATAACCAGCACTCTTCAACAAATTCCTTACTGTTTGGGGATTTATTTTTTTGTGTACATTTCAAAAATGTATAAGCATATGTATCTGAGCATTTTAAGAAAAAGATTTAAATTTTAAGTGTGCTTAAATCGGCTGTTAATAGCAGCCATTTCTATTTACCACAGGATAACGACCCAAAACACACAACTTATCTTGTACGTGAATGGTTGTTATGGAAATAAAAATAACTCCATAGGTCCCGCAATCGCTAGACATTAATCCTATTCAAAATATCTGGAACTTTTTGGAAAACCGTATTCGAAAACATCGAATTTCATCAAAATAAGGCCAAAAAGCTGGATCATGGACTTAATGGGTCAAAATATCCGGAAATAATACTAGAAATTGAGTGGGGAGCATACAACGATGTCTAGGGACACTAATAGCAACAAAATGTAGGCCAAAACCCGTTAAAAGTATTGTAATTACTTTTGATTTATATAAACAATCATAAGTGTACGTAAACTTTTTTGATATAAATTATGCTCATTTTAAGCTTTAACTTAAATTTTTTTTATTTGTGTAAAAAAAAAAAATATTTTGATATGCTATATCTAATGCTAAATATACATATCATGAAATGGATAGAAAAAAACCACAAAATTTATCCATTTTGAAACAAATAAACGTGTCGAAATTTAATAGAACTAGGTGTATGTAAACTTTATTGGTCCACTGTATGTATGTAAGTTAATTTTTTTTAGACATCACACGACAAATTACTTTATGCAGCAGATATTTTTTATACTAAAGGTTTTACAATTTCATAGGAGAATTTCTGATTGTTTTTCCAATGAAATCATGACTACGGACCTACTGAAGGGAGCATACTGTATCACAAATCATGAGTGGATGAAAGCATTTGGTACAGGTTGTGAGCTCATTGAAAATTTGCATAATGCGAGATGTCCGTCTAAGATAACAACGAAAACGAAAGAAACAGGGCTTATTTTTCGCATTGCCATCGGAGCGTTGGATCGGCTCAACATAGTTTAGTTAATGTTTTGGGTATGAATACTCAACTCGTTCCAAAAGCCTTGAATTTGTTGCAAAAATGACGATGAGTAGCTCAGGACCATACATACATACATAGATACATTAATATGATGTCGAAACTGTTCAATATTCTAGCTAATGGTGAACAAAAAGAAACTACTATTCGCTGCAGGCACTGATGGCCCTCCTAGCCAAGGATTGTAGCGAGTGTGTGGAAAATTGTATCAATCGTTGGTATGCTGAACAGGGTATATTAAGTTTGTCGCGAAGTTTGTAACTCCCAGAAAGAAAGGTCGGAGACCCTATAAAGTACTATGAGCGTCAAAAGTGAGTCAACACCTGTGGAAAGTTTGGTTTTCGTATAATTACAAGCTCAAATTGAAAAACACATCAATTCTAATTATACAAGCATAATATATATAAATGATCAGTATGTTGAGCTGAGTCCGTCTGTCTGTCTGTCCGTCTGTATATATACGAACTAGACCCTCAGTTTTTAAGATATCGTTTTGAAATTTTGCAAACATCATTTTCTCTTCAAGAAGCTGCTCATTTGTCGGCACTGCCGATATCGGACCACTATAACATATAGCTGCCATACAAACCGAACGATCGGAATCAAAGGCTTATGTATATGGAAAACTTTCGCATTTGACGTGGTATCTTCACGAAATTTGACATGGATTACTCTAATTGTTCAGATCAGATTACTATAGCGTATAGCTTCGATACAAACTGAACACATAGTTACTAAAAGAAATGCACCTGTGAAGGGTATTTTAGCTTCGGTGCAGCCGAAGTTAACGTTTTTTCTTGTTGAAGATGAAAATAAAAAATTTGTAGGCGTAAAGTTTTATATTCCTGGCAGTACGGATCAAATTTGATCATTTGGTATATGTACATAAGTTATAAACATATCATTCATATGTTTATAGTAACATATTATACACATCTATTACTACAACATAATTTTCATGTAATGACATGTCCATTAAAATTGTTAATTTCCTCGAAAATCACTCAATATTTAAAGCTTTTCACAAACTCAGAGTGCTGAAAGCCAAATGGTCGGAAATTTTAATAACCGCCATAATTTCATTTGAATATTTCAATCAAGGCACATATACAAACATACATAGACGATTTCATAGTTTCTTGCATACCCTCAAGGAAATTATGGCTAACCAACTATTTAAAGTTGTACGTAAAAATAAATATGACAATGTACCAAGAAACCGAATACATTCAGCGTCCGAGAGAAATACATTCTGAAATCCTCTTTCAATGCTTCTGTGATAACTTGGATTACTGGGTCGCGGAGTCTACTCCTAGTGGTATCTTCTCCGCGCACATACATATATACCTCCGACGGCTACTTGGGTGCATCGGAGGCGCAGTGAGCCTTCTCACGGGTAGAAGGAATAAAGCTTAAGGGGAAAGTTTGAGTGGAAAGCTTCTGTCGAGAGGTCTCATTCAAATTTTCTTTCAGACAGTCAGACCATTGTAGTGTTTTTTAAGCGGAAGTGGCAGCCACCAAGAAATCAGCAGATGTAAATACTTCTCCAAACTGACCTTAAAGTTAATCAAGGAGTGCATGACCTCAGTAGCAGTGGATCAATGGGACTCCCGCAAGCTCAGAAAGCAGCACTTCTGACCTTCTACCCCAGAAGGCAACGTAAAAGATTCATTTTAGCGAAGTTCTTCGTCTTCTTCATTGACGTAGATTTCGTTTACGCGGTTATAGCCGAGCTTACAACAGCGGAGGCAGTTTTCTTCCTTTCATTGGGAATGTTTTTACGTGGCGGGTCCCAAACCCAGCGCACAACCCTGGAGAGGGTTCACATCGCCGCAATGTTAGGTCTTCTTAGTGGATATTGTCTCATTGGCACTCACGTGGTGAGCCTAAATATTTTAGAGGATGCAACGTGATTATAGAGGTGAGTCTCGCACCAAAAATAACTCAATTGGACGGCTAGTCGTCACTGTCTAAGATGTATAGCGCAAATCAAAGAGCGTTTCGAGCTAACTGAATTAGCATAGACGCACTTAGCAGATTTATCCGTTTGTCAAAATGGCCCGACAACTAAACATAATAGTCCTCATATTAGTCCAGTCATTTAAGCTTAAATTAGGTAAGAATCTCGGAATTCGATATACCCTACCATATGTAGGTTTTGAGACAACTTTAGGGTGTCAATATACAAGTATTTACAGACATATAAATGGGTATATCGAATTCAGAGGTGAACTTACTATAATGACTGGATTATATAGACCTTTTCCAAATTAGACGACTACTAGGGTATCATAACGTGTGAACATATCTATTACTGGGTTATTGGTGTAAATGGAAGTAATAAGCTCTAGCTTTAGTGAATTTGTGTTTCTCCACGATGAAGCATCAAACCTCGATGTTCCGTCGAGGTTTAGATATTGAAAAACTCTATGGCAGTGTGGCAACTGGTAACACAAAATTTACTATATTTGCTTGCTTCAATCATTGGAGCTCAAAAAATAATAAATAATATCCATCAAGAAACAACAAAAATTGCTTCTAACAGAGATATGCATATTAGCTAATTTCTTTGCTGTGGCAAAATAAGAAAATATTACCAATCCATTAACGCGCCAGTCAATTATATACATACATACAGATGTATAACAGAAGCGCTTCAAATATTAGCAAATAAATGCATTACCAGAACACTTTTGATTGATACCACATTCGACTGATGAGTTTAGGTGAATTGTTGATATGTGTAAACAAAAAACAAAAAACAAAAACAACAAGTGAAAAGAAATACAAAGGGAAATGCCAAATCCTTTCGAACAACTTACATATGTATATGGAGCTATGTAAATTCAGCACACACTGAGAGTGTGGATTTGTGTGTGATTTCTGGAGGGTGCACACGTAATATGGAAGCTGTCGACAGCTGGTGCCAAATGAAACTGTCTATCAAAGCGTGCGCCGGCTGATGAGCTGACTCTCCCCACAAATTGAACTTCAATTGAGCAACAAATGAATAAACAAAAAACCGATTGAATGAATGAATGAGAAAGTAAGTTACATGGATGAAGAAACAGAAATGATTGTGTGGCACGATCAGCAAGATCACCAATCATATCTATGAAAATGATTGAGTGAATGAATGAAAAAATTAATTCGCCGAAAAAAATTTGTGTGGCGTCACGATCGGCAAGATCATTTAAAAATCATTGCTTATGATTACCCAAATTAAACTAAATAACTATTTTTGTATACATTTAATACTCACCTTCCATAGCAGCGGTTATGTGCAGCGTGGTTTGTTGTAGGGAGCGCAAACGTTGCTTGTAGATCTTTTTTTGCGCGATCAGCGCCTGTTTGGTGCGAAATGAACTGGAAGTTGTCTTAACACCCGTATTACCACACGTTTGTGTTGTTGTGCTTGTTTCTGTAGCATCTTCACTCAACACGCTGTGACCACTCGACTGTGCCTCCA
Source organism: Bactrocera tryoni (assembly GCF_016617805.1). Taxonomy (NCBI): domain Eukaryota; kingdom Metazoa; phylum Arthropoda; class Insecta; order Diptera; family Tephritidae; genus Bactrocera; species Bactrocera tryoni. The sequence goes on from NC_052502.1 coordinate 44,966,531, forward strand.
ATGCTTCCATAGATTGCTGACGTCGCAACGCCACCTGGGCGGCCATCACACGCTGCCGATCAACAACCAACTGACAGTTCGGACAGCAGCATTCACGCCAGCGACAAAGCTTTTTGTGACCTTTGACACAAGAGATGACGCCGTGATTGCGACAGCGTGCACATTTCGGTGTGCGCAACATGCGCGACTCCTTCTGTGGCGCCGGCGGTGGTGAGTTGTTGCTGTTGGCCGCCGAAGAGCACGAGTATATGGTGGAGCTACTGGAGTTCGGTGAGTAGGTGGCTAGCGTTTGTGGCGGCGGCGTCATGTTATTGTGGTGCATATCGTGCGCTATGGTTTGATCTGATGGGGTTGGCGATGTGGGTGGCGTGTATTGTCCGGGCATTATGGCGCGAGGTTGTATGGTTGGGTCGTGGTTTTTATGTATTTAAAGCCGACGGCGCTCAAATTTTAAAATTCTTTAATTAGTATCAGTCTTCTTTTTAATAATTTTCTCGAAATTTTCTTTGCTAATTTCACTTTGTTCTTCGTTAAACTCGCACTTATCACCTCTAAAACAATTTAATATCGATTATGCGATCGGCGAGTGTGCTCCAACTGTTCACCCGTTGCTTGCTTGCGAAAGTGTGCCGCGTGTGCGCTCAGTTGGTTCCTCTTAAGATGACTACTTAAAGCAAAGAATTGTTTCAATATTTGCTTAGAAGCGGAAATTATCACACATACAACAATATTTCCACAAACATATCTGCTTTTACGCCCATATGGCTGCACATCCATACAAATAGACAGCTAAACCAAATTGAAATGTGGCAGGTACTAAGGCAAAAGTAACAAAATTTAAAACGCCTGTAATTAGAAAATTCAGTTTTCCACTTTCAAATTCATACATACACATGTTGTTGTTTTTGTTTTTATATGTTGCCTTTACTACAAGTAATTTCCTATTCTACTTACAGCTGCACAACACAGCCTCATGCATCAGCACCAAGTGTTGGCGTGCATTGTTGTTGTCGCGTTCCTATTGGTGGCGATCGCTGATCGATAGTCGTCTTCTTCGACCAATAGGACGCAAGTGTTGCTCTTGTGGATCGTCGGGCCAGACGGCGAGGCGCGTGTTCAAGTGTTCTTAGCATCGTTGCCAACTCGTATAGTCTTTGTTGTTGGTAAAAGAAAGTGTTGATCGCAAAGTGTAAAAAATTATTTTGTTGGGTAAGTGAAGTCAATAATTGCCTTTATGCAAGTGGATTAGTTTTGTTATTGTTACAAATTGCATGTCAAATTGTGAGTATCATTTTGTGGTTTTCTCAAGAAATTTTCTTCAAGAATGATAACAGTTTCGCTGGTTATAAGTGTACTGTATGCTATTCTATATAATGAGCCGTTTACTTACTGATCGCGAACTGATAATTATATATTCAGCGTGAATATCTTATTTCCAAATATTTGAAGGTACATACATACATAGATATGGACACACATACATACACATATGTATGTAACTTAATTCTTTATTAATTTTTTCTTCCTCTTTCCTCAAAATCTTCAAAACTTTATGAAAAATCGTATTTCAAAATTTCGTTGACAAAGTAACTTAAGTTCTCTTTGTTTTGAGGCGATAAATTTTGTCTATTCTTATGTCTCTATCATCGAGAAATATGCATATATATGCAATAGGTAGGACACCTTTTTAACTATTCCATGCGCATCTCAAAATACAGACGCCATAACCTGGCGAACCGACTGTTGCGTTTTTTCACGGTTCGGAGCGGATGCATCGTGTACAGTCTACTGAGATGACTGTCGACATCTCGTGGTGCTATGCTTTCACTGCCATTCAGCAGGTTGGAGAAGTGTTCCCTCCGTAGTTTTAGTATGCTCTGGGCATCGGTTACTAGATTACCCCTGGGGTTCTACACGAGTATACTCCGCTCTTGAAAGCTTCTGTTAGTCGCCACATTTTTTCATAGAGTTTTCGAGCATTAACCCTGTCGGCCAGCTTGTCAAACTCTTCATACTTATATATAAGATTCCATTTCGGCCTCTCTCTCTTTTTTTTGTCTGCAAATGCGTCTCGCTGCCCTCTTCAACTCCCGGTATCTATCCTATTCCGCACGAGTTGTAGTTGATTGTATGTAACGTTGCGAGGTAGGCTGTCTGTTTTCTCTCCGCTGCGACACGGCACTCCTCATCATACCAGCTGTTCTTTTGAATTTTACGAAAACCGATGGCCTCGTTTGCAGTTGTAGGTAAAGAGCTTAAAATGCCGTCCCAGAGTTCCCTTATACCAAGTTGCTGATGAGTGCTCTTAGAGAGCAGGAGTGCAAGTCGAGTAGAAAATCGTTCGGGTGTCTTTTGTGATTGCAGCTTTTCGACGTCGAACATTCCTTGTGTTTTTTGACGTGCCTTTTTTGCTGCACAGCGGCGGGCGGGTACCTTGGCTGCAAAAAGATAGAAGTCTGAGTCCGAGTTAGAACCTCGATGTTCTTTCGTTTATCACAACATGATCGATCTGGTTAGTAGCTTTTCGACCCGGAGACAGCCAGGTTGCTTTGAGAATTTTTCTATGCTGGAATCTAGTTCCCATTTAGCGATGTTTCATCGTGGAGGCTGAATCTACCGACCGCTGTGCCAAAGATGCCTTCTTTGCCAACCCTGGCGTTAAAGTCGCTTAGCGTGATTTTGGCAACGTGGCGGGGCAGAGGTGTGTTTCAAACGCTCATAGAAAGCATCTTTGCTCACATCGTCCTTCCCCACCGTCCGCAGAGGTGAATGCCAGTACTCATCGACGGAGTCTTTCTTCCACCACGAATCCCACACCGAATTTGCGCTCCTTTATATGGCCACTGTAGTAAATGCCACAAGGACCTGCTCGCGTCAGTCCTTGTCCAGTCCATCGCATTTTTTGGACGGCGGTGATGTCAGCCTTTACTCTAATGAGGACATCATCCAGCTGAGCTGTGGCACCTTCCCAATTAAGTGACCGGACATTCTAGGTGCATGTCCTCAAATCGTAATCCTTAATTCGTTTTTCATGGTCGTCATCAAAAGGGGGCCTCTCATCCGAAGCTGTTTAAACTTTTTCATTGGTGGTGTTTTTTACGTGGCGGGCCCCAAACCCAGCGCACAACCCTGTGGAGGGGATGTTTCGCCTTCTCACTTTAGCTCGCCTTCAAACGGATGTTCTTTGCCTATCCAGAGGATACTTGGTACCGGAAGTCGTGAGCTGCTTGAGCCAATGTAAAAGAATCGTTTCTGGTCACTCCCAAGTGAATGGCGGTTAGATCAACTTTCCTCACTTGCGTGAACTTCTACACACCGCTCCATGTTTTACCAAAAAAAACAAAAAATTATTTGTATGCCTAGTACAGGGTATATTTGCTATGAAGTTTGTAATACCCATAAGGAAATGTCCGATACTATAAATATAAAGTATTTTAATAAATATTCAGCGTCTGAACGTCTATCCGTATGTCTGTCTGTTTATACACAAATTAGTTCTTCAGTTTTCTAGGTATCGTTTTGAAATTTTACACACAATCTTTACTCCACAGGAAGTTACATGGAATCGCCAATATCGGACCATTGCAGCATATTGTTGCTGCAACGTTCATATCTCCGAACATATTGTTGCACAATAGTGTAGAACTGCCATACATACATACTCACTGATTATATTCAAGATAAACATCTTTTTATGGCCTCTGTGCAGCCGAAGTGATCGTTTTTTCTTATTTTCCATTGCAGCGTTTGATACCAATAACTTCAGAACCATTGGATAAACTGTCATGAAAATGTGGGTATTATTTTTATAGTTAGTTCCCTAAGCCAAGCATAGCGGCTTTTTGTTTGTAACGCGATCTCTCGGCAAACCAAAAACTTTTCATACACATTGTCTAGAAGAAAAGTTCTCTTAAAAATTTCAACATTATACGAGTACGAGGTATACTCGTATTTGATTAGAAATTTTATTATGATAACATTTTCGGTTATTCAGTTATAGTTCCAAGATTTTTGTGAACCTAAACAGCATTTTACAGATCGATGGACTTCATAAACTTTCTGAATCTTTTACCCAATTCACCAAAATTTGTTTTAAATTTTAACGTTGGTAGTGCTATGATGACCTTAATCATATTGCTCTTATCTAAAGTTGAAGCAAGGATTTTTTTTATATGCCTTGTAATGGGAGTATACCAAACTTGTGATGATGTTTCTCTAACCTCTATCCATATTCCATATACTGTGTTGCCAATGCGCAAAGAACCATAAATCTCCCGCAGAAGCTTTCTATCAAAAACTCGTAACGCCGACTCATGAGCTATTGTTATCGTCCATGTTTTTGCACCATATAGCAGGATGGGGATGGCGAGTGACTTGTAGAATTTGCCTTTTGTTCGTCGAGAGAGGACTTTACTTCTCAATTTCCTACTCCGTCCGAAGCAGCACCTATTGGCGAGTTACTCTGTATTAGATTTCAAGGTAGACGTTGTTATGACTATCAACAGTGACGTCGGAGCAAAGTCGCGAATGCGACGACTGTTTGTTTGATGACAGGAGATATACCCAACTCTTTTTTTACACAGTTTCTTTTTACACGGATTTGAAGTTACACGGTTGAGAAATTTTTTTTTTTTGTAAAAAATTTTTATCTAGTATGGTTTCAAAATCGGTTTTCAACATCACTTAATTGGGAAATCCCCTTATTCGATAACTCTTACCTACACATTTTGTACAATTCGTACGTATATCTGAAATTTTATAGTTTTCAACTTTTTTGACACGGTTTTTCGAAGTAAATATAGTTCTTTATTTCATCTTACACGGTTTTCAGATGACATGGAACGTATCCCCCATTTTACTATAAGAAACGCATCTTTTTTTACACGGATTTCTGAGGAACGTATCTACCGTGTAAAAAAAGAGTTGGGTGTATTTCATCTTGTCCACGTTCACTACCAGACCCTTTTGCTGCGCTTCTTTGTCCAACCTGGAGAGAGCAGAAATAACGGCGCTTTTGTTATAGCGAATGATATCGATATCATCGGCGTACGCCAGCAATTGTACCCTCTTGTAAAAGATTGTACCTTCTCTATTCAGTTCTTCAGTTCGAATTATTTTCTCCAGCAGTAGATTGAAGGAGCCGCACGATAGGGAGTCGCTTTGTCTGAAACTTCATTCGGCCCTTCCCGATACAGTTGGAATCCGCTTATCTATCAGCTTTTTTCCGTCCGCTTAATTTTGCAGTGGTATCTAGAAAACCGCCATCAGTGGAACTACATAAATACTTTATGGAAAATATTTTATTTTTTGCACTTGAAACCTAAAAATAAAACTCGAGGATAAATTTTAATTTATCTGCTCGTATTTATTTATGTATTTCTGTATGTATGTATGTGTATATATGTATTTCAATTTAATCAACAATTTCTCATATAATACCATACATTATACTCATCAAATGTAAATATGAAAATGTTTGTTTTAAAAACTAAACAACGCTAATATAAACTTTATTTCAACTATTGCAATTATAATTATTTTCATACGTTAACATTTCATAAAAATCTAGTACAAACATTAATAGTATATATGCGTTTCACTATTGTTAACGGTTTCTTAGAAATGAACGTGTGCTTGTATATAATGTTAAACGCTCAATTGGAAGTGAACTTGAGTGAAGAAGACAACTTTTCGGACTTAATTTTGATTGAAGAGTCTACTGCCTAGCATTTCATGTAGCACAGTATTTATGTATGTATATCCGCTTACGGCTTCTACTATTGTATTTTCGCGTTTCGTTTCGTGCATGCTTGTTTTCGAAGTGCAATTTCTGTTTTCGCTCATTATTTGCTAACTTTGTGCCACTGTACATTTGGTGAAGACGTTTTTTGAATATTGTTTTAATGGTGGTTTTTGGCGCAGATATTTATAATTTTAAAGTTTTCAATTATTTATTTTACTGTTGGTGGCTCTGGAAATGTCTTTTATTGTCCATTTTAGATGAGATTCGTTCGAAAAATAAATTACATAAAAAATGTATGAAATTATGTTATGTGGAGCTTGCGAGCACATCTAACGTATTTCTACAAAAAATTCTTCTATTAAATAATTTTTTTTTTTTTTAAGCTATAACTTAGTTTTAAAATGAAATAGAACTGAATTGCCTTAGTTTTTTAAACATTATTATGTTATACTTGTATAACAGTTTATTTCAAGTTCGCAAATAAATATTGCAAAGGATTTCGTCCTTTCGGTTTTGCTTATCACAATTTCAGAACAAAATTTTTCGTTAAGAGGCGCAAATGCAATGGTTTTTTGTATGTAAGTACGTATATATGTATGTATATATGTATTTATGTAAGTAAGAGTATTTGCGAAGTATTTAAGAAGTAAGTTTATTTCAAGTGTTTGCTAATTTGTGGCGTGCCTTTCAACTATGTATGTATGTATATCTGTGAAATTGTATATTTGAAGAATGCACATGTTTTACAGTTATTTTAGAATTTTTGTATATTTCTTATGCAAATTAATTGCTTATCTATTATTAAGTGCATATTATCAAATAATAAATAAATTTGAATCTAAAATTATTTGAATAAATTTAAGCGCAAAACTCTTCTAACACTATGCCTGTCTAGAAAGAATTAGGTATTATGTCTAAAATTCTTATAAAATATAGCGCTGGTCTGATACTTTTTAGTTTCTCATTTAGGCTTTTACTTAAGTTTCTAGTTTTTTTCTGCTCACAGAAAAACGCGAAACATCGAAGTTGTTAATTTTTCCCATTCCCATAAACGGTGTAGAACTTCAACCGTATATCTAGATTTTACGATTGGTTTTAGATGACATAAGTTGAGTTTAGTCGAAACAAATTCAAGAATAATGGTCTCCATTGAAGCGCTTCGAAAAACGAGGCAATGCGGCCAGTCTAGACTCCTTTTTCAGCTCATAATAGTTCGTACTGGTGGTTGGAAAGTAGAGGGAAAACAGTGCCTGACCGTCAGGTGGCTGACCCTAAGCCATAATGAAGTTCATTGCGCTCCTAAATTGTAACCAATGAAGTCGTGTCCAACAAGTGACTTGTCTGATTTTTTCATAGACAGAAGGCTTGACATTCACAGAGCTAATGTTCTATTGTCTCCATATCCATATATACTCCACGCATACTCTGCAATATGCCGATTCTATTTTACCAAGTTTCTGAAGATGGATTATTAAAGGTAGATGCCCCCTACAATGCTGATTGGCTCCCTTTGAAGAGAAGCTTTTCGATCTAATCACTTTCAACATTAGCGCAAAAAGCTAGTTCATTTTTCTCTAAAATGTTTTTTTTATAAAAATTTTAATGGAGTTTTGGATATATCGATAGAAAAGCTATTATTTCGTTCTTCACTTTCTGTTTTTGTTTGTTTGTGCAACTAACCCCGCTTCGATTTTTTGAAGTTTCTAAAGCAGGATCCCCCCTTAAGCAGTTTTAATATTTGAAAGTTTAGAATGTTTTTCGCAATTATATAATGTCTGTCTGTATGTCTTTCAATTTTAACTTTAGATAAAATTAGCTTATGTTGTAGGGTTTACACTCATATCAAAGGTAGTACGCGATATCCAAAAATTCTAAAAATTGATAACCAGATCTTCATAGATCGACATAGCGTTTTAAGCTTACGACAAATTTGTTAAGCGGTTATAACCGCTCGTGAACCACTGGTAGCGCACGATATCCAAAAGTCCCGTAAATGGTTCGACAAATTTGTTCAGCGGTTATATTAGCTTGTGAATTTTAAAACCTCGATTTTTTATTTGAGAATATTTTTCGAAGATTTGAAGTTGATCCTGCAAACAATTTCGAAGGTATGAGCGTATTTCTAAGCCATCCTGAGGCGCAAATTTTTCCATTTTGATAAAAATCAAAATTTTGACTAGCACTCTTTTGTTTCCAGTATTCACTTATAGTTGATACATTTTTTGGATTTGACACAATTTTAACCTCTTGAAGATGCGCTACGAGATCAAGCGGATTCGACACTTTTCAAACAAATCACCAATTATAAATAAAGTATATTGAATTCTGTAATTTTTTTCTGACCTTCCAGTGGATATAACCCTTAAAGTGGCTAATATCAATCTCAGTCATAGCATAATAGATAAACAGTAAATTTGCATTTTTTTATAATACTTATGGTATTTGCTTTTTTGCTTTCTTTTTCGCCGTTTCCACTCTTTAACGGTTATACAATTTATTTTTTCGGACTTAATAATCACAAAGCTATTTATATTTGTTTTCTTTTATATTCCCGAAACAAATTCAATAATAATAATTCATTAATTTATCCTTTTTTGATTGCCTGTAGTTTTGTTTTTGCTATCTTTTAACTATTCATTTCTTGTTCAACAATTTATTTACATAAAAATTATTTGCTTTAATATATTATATATTTAACTTCTCGTAGGTTTTTTATTACCCATTCAACAATTGCTGTTTGCTTTTAACAACAACACTGTGTGACAAATAATTAAGATTGGCAAGATTGTATACTCGTTGGATAACGGAAAAAATTTAAGAGACAGTTGGGAAGGTTAGCTTTGTTATCGAAAAGACATTCTTTAAGAGTATTCACGACTTACGTTCTATGACAATTCAGCCAATCTGATTACTTCGTACATTAGGATGGCTTTTCGAATACTTATTTGAGTCCAATATTCTACACCGATGTCGTAATAATTCAAAACGGGTATTGAAAATTAAAGAAATTCATTAACAAAAACGTTTTGGGATGTAGCTAAGCGTTAAAGTTTGAAAATTAAAAATTCACATTTCCGGTTTGCTGACACGAAAACTTCGCTATAAAAACGTCCAAACCTCGGTAGAGAATATTGTGTCACATCCGCACGTTATTCCGATAGCAGTGCCATTGCTTCACAAACTTTTTGCCAAGCTATCGAGGTTAAGCAAGCTGTGATTTAATGTTAGACTCTAAAAATTAGATAAGAGCCATTGGTAAATTTTGTTACTTATGTATCTCATAGTAACTGCTTCTTTCGATTTCATAACTTCTTCCTCTGAAATATGCCATTTGATCAGGAATCCTGAAAGTGTAGAGCCTTTGCAAGGTTGTAGTATGCGGAAATTAGAAATATTAGAAACCTGGCTGTTGTAAGGAACTGCAATGAATGTTTGCTTTAAGCCTAATTTACGGGGAATCGGGTTACTTAGGAATTGTTGCACAATAACTGCTTCTTTTGAAGTTTTTATGACTATGAGCCGCAGCAATATCGGAAGTTTCACCCCCGACTTTCGATTCTTGTCAAAAAGATGATTCCATACTCTCTGAAATATGTAATAAGATCAGGAATCCGGAAAGTGTAGAGTCTTGGCAATATTTTTAATATCCGGAAATTAGAAATATTTGGAACTGTAATGAAGGTTTGCTTAAGTCTTCTTTATGAATATGTCCAAATTTTTTTTGTTGTTCGGCAGAAAAGTCTCTTAAAATTACCTTAAAAATTCTTGTCAAGTTGACAATTCGCCGGTTATAAATGTGAAGTCATTTCAGTTAACCTACGTCGACTGTCGACCCAATATTATATTTGTACTTTGAACCGGGTATTAGATATACAACTATGAGCAAAAAATAGTAAGACTTTGTTCATAATATTAAGCTCCTTAATTTATTCTTAAAATATATGTCGTGTCTCTCAAGTAATCTCACTTGACCCCAATACACTTATGCCAACGATTTTTCCAATCCACGAAACAGATAAAGACAATTTTCGGAATTGCCTTCAATGCACGGAGCGATTCACGTTTAATGTCTTCAATTGACTCAAAAGGGTTTTCCCGGAGCGGTCATTTGAGTTTACTGAATAGCCAGAAGTTATACAGAGCTAAATCAGGCGAATAAGGTGGTTGCGGCACGACATTGATTGAAGATTTCACAAAAAATCAATGCAGTATGAAACGGTGCATTATCGTGGTGTAAAACTAAGGGTCTGCCGATAATTCCGGCCTCCTTTTACGAATAGCTTCGCGCAAACGACGCATAATAGTCACATTGTATTCCTTGTTGATAGTTCGGCCGATCGGAATAAATTCGGAGTTCACCACACCTCGATAATCTCGATAATCGAAGAAAACTGTCATCATAACCTTGATTTTTGACCTGCTTACGTGGTTTTTTCGGCTTCGGCTCGCCTTTGCCACGATCTTTGGCCGATTGACCGTCTATCGTAAGCATAAATCCACGACTCATCGTCGGTAATAATACGTTTCATGACATCCTTTTAGTCGGAAAGCATTGTTTCACAGACGTAAACGCGACGCTGTTTTTCGAAAAAATTGAGTTTTTACTTTTCTTAGGCTCATATGACCTTTCAAACTGGTTTTCACTAACCCTTTCGATATTCCAACGATGCCAGTAAGATCTCTGACCGTTAATCGTACATACTCAAACACCAACTCCTTTATTTTATTGACATGTTGATCATCAGTTGATGTTGATGGCTGTCCTGGACGTGGTTTGTCGTCAACGCGTTCTCGACCCTCTTTGAATTACTTGTGCCAATCAAAAATACTTGCTCGCTGCGAACAATTATTACCGAAGGCTTTAATTTGAATAATTTCACTCCAATAATTCGACGAATGGGTTTTCGCTCAAAATTTAAATCAAAAAGTCTTACTATTTTTTGCTCAAAGTAGTTTAAATAAACTGCGAGACGAGCGGAGTCGGTCTAGAAGTCTCCATCTCAGTTTTTGAGCTATTGCTCTGAAATTTTGGATACATACATAGCTGCTATACAAATAAAAAGCGAATTTAACGTTTTTTCTTGTTTTCTTTGATCGACGGCGCACAGCTTTGCTTGCTCTCAAGACAATTTTTAATGGCAAAAACAGTATGGAATACCATTACCATTACCCATTCTCAGAAATAGTTTTGTCATTTCATGGGTTAAAACCAAAGCTAATCTGGGTGACGAAGTTCGACTAAGCATCTATTGCTCCTCGTTCTTTTTCGCTCGCCAACGGATATACAAGTTCGCTTCCTTCATTTGTCGCACAGTGTAATAAATATGTATATTCGCTAATATTGTTATTTGTTTCATAATTTTTTTGAGTACTCAGCCACATTTAC